>NC_134267.1:103913802-104190643 GCF_031893055.1 Leptodactylus fuscus
TCTCCGCTTTGTGGGTTTCCGTCTTCTGCCCGTGAAACTGGACAGGAGACGGAAACCCGGCAGTCAGTTTCTGCCTGTGAGCGTCCATTTTTTTTTTTTTTTAACCGGACACAAAGTCCTGCATGTCTGACTCTGTGTCCGGTTAAAAAAAACTGGTTTCGCTGCAGAGATGCAGTAGACGCTTACAGGTGGACACTTTTCAAACCCATTCAAGTGAATAGGTTTGAAAACTGACTGTCGGTTTCTGTCTCCTGTCCAGTTTCTCAGGCAGAAGACGGAAACCTGCAAAGCAGAGACCGGGCGCAGGTGTGAACCCACCCTTATTTAGCAAAAATGCATTTGGGCCTAGGAGTATAGCAAAAAAAATACTAACACAAGATTTGTTCTTAGTACAAGAAGAAACATTGTGAAATCAAACATTTTTGCAAACAGCAGCTTCCTGCAAAATAGAGTAGAGGGGGCAAAAATGCAATAGAAATTGTGTAATAAAGATATTTCAAGTACCATAGCTTATGTCTGAGAGTTATTTCTCATCCTTGTAGCACATGATAACTATATCAAGACATTAATATGAAGAGTGTTAGTGAGCAGAATACATGAGATACCACAGGATTCTTTGCTTATATGAAGGAAATGTTAAGCATTGTTGTCTTTCAGCATGAACATTATTAACTGGTGGCTCATAAAACATCTTGAGCGAAAGAAAAAGAGCAGACACTGATGAGATCACACTTTCATTTAATTGAAATTATCCATCTATTATTGAAATAAAGCAAAGCATTCCTCACATATGGCTGTAAATTTCACTTTCATCTGAAATTCTTTAATAAGAATCCCAGCATGCAGAGAGCAATTACAAATACGGTTTACCTGCGGTTTCACCAGCTGAGCAGTTCCATGTTTTTTAATTGCTGATCAAGGTCTCTTTACTTTAGCTGAAAAGACAAGGTCATCATGTACTTAAAGGAATCCCACGGCGCACATTGATGGAAATGATTCCCTTATGTAAATTTTAAAATTGCATGGATTATTTTTAACCTTTTTTATTCTCTTGTGCAGGTTTGACTGGAAGGCAGGCATTAGAAAAACTCAAGCAAGGTTACAGGATACCTAAACCCTTCAACTGTCCCCAGGACCTTTATAACATCATGTTGGACTGTTGGAATGCAGATCCGGAGAATCGGCCAACCTTTGAAACCCTACAATGGAGACTAGAGGATTATTTTGACACAGAATCATCTTATCTTGATGCAAATGCATTTGCAAGTCCATAGAAGTTACGATTAGAAGGAAAATCCTTGAGACTTGATTTCTATGTTCTTAATACAACTTGGTGACTAATAGTGAAAAAGAATATAAAACTGAAGGACAACCAAAATCAACACCATTTCAACAAGTCACTGAACTAGAACATCACTACCTGAAGAAATTGTTCACAAGACATTGAAAGGTTTATGTGAAGTAAAGCACTCCTACATATAAATAAGAACTCCGGAGACATAGTGTAGGCATTTACTGTTTACAGAAAGTTTGAGAAAATGTGCCCTTTCTATGTACTATGATGCCACTGTTGGCATCCCTACATTTATACAGTATAGTGCAATACATGTTTCATGAGCTGGATATATAATGCCCTAAGTAATCTCAAGTAGTTAATCTCAAAATTTGGGGTATCATTTTAATACTGCTAATTTATAGTCTCAACTTTTTAGATTTTGCTAATAATTTTCAGTGTAGATATATAAAAGCACTTCCGCTAATATTACGCAGAGAGTACCTGAGCCTGAAATTAAGCTGCTACAACCTAAAGCTAACCAGATACATGACACTAAAATTGGTTGAACCTGTCCATGTATGAGAGACTCCTGACTCTTCCAATGGCAGATGCTGTGGGAAAGAAGGATTCTTCATTCCTGTGGAAGATAAGACATTACTAGAGGTGTCAGTGACATATCCCCCTCGTCCTATTAGGGGGTAAGCTTAGAATACATGTTTATGGTAGAGTTGTACGAATGAACAAATTATGTCTCGATTGTAGTCTCGAGCATACCTGGGTGCCTGATAACTAACAGCAGGTATGCTGATGGGAGGATTTACAAACACACAGTGATAAAGTTAATGGTAATGGAGGAATCTTGTGAATACAGTAGTTCTAGGCAACTGTTATTGGTCTGAAACAGTCTTACTAAAAGTCCGGTATCTAAGCTATCCTTCATTGTACACGCTTTACCCTTACAAGGAGGTGTGTACTTTGTTGAATACCCAAGTTGCAAACACCAAGAAAGTCCTCAATAGCTGGGCTAATGGTGGATCCATGATAAATGGCTAGGTGAACAATCAGGTGAACATTGAGTTCAGAATTAGGATTAGAAATCAGATTCTAAAAGGTATAATAATAATATTTTTATTTAAATGATTTAGTCTTGCATGCAGTTGCATAAGTACCACCGTAGCAGCCGCAACGGCTGCCACTGGGCCTGCTACCTTAGGGACCCTGATTGGCTCCTGCTGCTTTTTTTAATAGGCCATTACCTGCTGGAGTAACCCCAGTAGGTAACAGGCCCTATTTACTTACCTATCCTGGTTCCTGTTCACTTCTGCCTCTGCTTCTCATTCTGTCCTCCAGGAGGGCCAGGGCATCCTGTATCACATCTCTAGGGACCCCTGGAGATAAAAAGGGTAAGCCGAGGTGGCATAAGCAGAAGTGGGGACTAGTAAGTAAGGCCATGGGCCCAACAAATACTGCTACTATTATACTTGGAGGTCTCTTCAGACCCTGGTGTGTAATGATTGGAGGTGCAGGGAAGGTGAGCAAATACAAAAAGCAGTGTTACTCACCTCTCATGGGATCTGGTGCAAGTCTCCATTGTCTGCGGGTCTCTGTAGTGTAATGTAGTAGTCAGGCCAGTGTCAAGATGTCTGTGGCATTATTGAAGAGGGCCAAAAACAGCAGGAAGCCCTGACGGAGTGCAGGAGAGGTGAGAGTTACTGGGTTTTTTTAATGTTTTTCACCTCCCATAGGTGTTTGATTATTGAACCCCAAAAAGTTTGGGTTCTATTGAACCTGAAATGTTTGCAATATTTGCAATGATCTCCATTGGTGCCAAAACAGGAGGGGAGGGTCCACTATGGTACATATCACTGTGTGGAGGGGCCACTGTGGGATATTATACTGTATGGAGGCTGCTATGGAATGTTATACTATGTGCAGGGGCCACTATGGGACATAATACTGTGAGGAAGGTACATTCTGGGACATTATACTGTGTGGAGGCCACTATGGAAAGTTATAGCATGTGCAGGGGTCACTATGTGACATTATACTGTGTGCAGGGGCCACTGTGGGAGAGTATACTTTCTGGAGGCCACTTTGGGACATTGTAGTGTGTGTAAATGGATGGGGTGTTATAATGTGTGGGGACCAGGAAAGGGGGCACTATGCCATAGGGGGGCCTAATATCTAAAGTTTGCTATGGGGCCCAGTCTTTGCTAGTTATGTCCTTACTTGTATAAGAGTTGGGCTATACAGATACTAGTTTCTAAAATTAAATTTGTAATGGACACAAATGTTTCTACTTGTTATTCCACATTATTAATTTTACCATAGGATGCCTTATTACGTGAGTGGTTGTTTATTATTTAGCCAGTTCTGGGTTGTCCTTGTATGCTAATGTGCATTTTATCAATGCCGGATACCAGATAACTGCTGGCTGTCATTATAATGCTGCCTTGGAGATTTGCTATGGGTGAAGAAAAGCCTAGCCTCGACTAATCAGAGAATATAGAGGAAGGAATATCCTATTTGTTTAGCATGACAGAACCTACACTATATTACATGCTAAGGCCCACGTAGAGAATCATAGCAAAAAAAAAAAAAGCAACAGAAAAAAATTGCGGCAGAAACGCATAACATTCTTTGTGTTTTCGCAGAGTTTTTCTTCAGACTTTCTGCCCTTATTATAACAATAAGGAAAATGCCAGAGTTTAATTGACATTGAAAATGCAGCTTTTCTGCTGTGGATTTCTTTCTGCTGTGTGTGGATGGGAATAGCCAAAATCCTATTCACTTTGCAGGTACTGTAAAATATCGCAATTTCGCAACTTGGGACTTAAGCCTAAGGCTTGGTTCACATCTGTATTTGGTATTCCATTCGGGAAGTCCGCTTGGGGACCCCCCCAAATGGAATACCGAATGCATTAAAAAGCGGTGAGCAATGAAACCACATGCACCCCATAGACTATAATAGGGTCCGTGTGTTTTCCGTGCGGTGTCCGCATGAATCAAGCACCACTTTTCTCTCTGCAGGATTCATGTGGAAAACACATGGACCTCATTATAGTCTATCGCAGACCTGGGCAAAGCACGGCCCACGGGCCATATCCGGTCCTCTGACTGATTCAGACCAGCCCACATAGCTTGACTAGGGAGGTTTGTATAGGGAGTCGTGTCTAGGAAGGCGTGTCTTAGTGCCGGCAGGACAGTGAAAGAAGATGGAGACGTGGTGTGTTTCCTAAGGTACTGAGAGGGGAATGTGAGGTGCAGGGTGGAGAATGTGTGTTTATGTGTGTGTGTGTGTCTGTCTGTCTGTATGTGTGTGTCTGTGTGTGTGTGTCTGTCTGTGTGTGTCTGTCTGTGTGTGTGTGTCTGTCTGTGTCTGTGTGTGTCTCAATAACATACGGGCAGAAATGGAAGGGGAATGTTATACTGAGGAAGAGATGGCAGATGGAGGGGGGACATGAAACTGGGGGAGAGTTTGAGGGGGACATGAAATGGGGCAGATGAAGGGGGATATGAAACTGAGGGAGAAATGGAGGGAGGACATGAAACTGGGGGTAGATGAAGGGGGCACTTAAACTGGGGGGACATTAAACTGGAAACAACTGGAGGGGGCATTAAACCATGGAGGTAGCTGTAGGGGTACCTGTCTGCCCTAGTTGCCCCCAGTTTAATGTCACCCTCCAGCTACCCCTACGGTTTAATGTCTGCTTCCAGCTGCCCGATTTTAATGTCCCCCTCCAGCTCCCCCAGTTTCATGTCCCCTCTAGTTTCCACCAGTTTAAACTGGGTCACCAGGAGAGGGACTTAATACTGTGGGGCAGTTGGAAGGAACATTACAATGTGGGGACATATAATGTACAGGTGAATGTAGGAGGATTATACTTTGCGGGGGCACTTTGGAAAGATGACTGGGAATGGGCGGGGCCAATGTAGAAGTGGGTGGAGCTAAATTTGCCACAGCACGGCCCTCTAGCATAGTTACAATTTCTTATGCGGCCCCATGGGAACATTAATTGCCCACCCCTGGTCTATGGGGTTCGTGTGGTTTCATAGCTAACTGCTTTTTAGTAGGTTCGGTATTCCATTCAGGGGTCCCCAAGCGGACTCTCCGAACGGAATACCGAACACTGATGTGAACCAAGCCTAAGACAAGATTTTATATATTCTATTAAAGTATATTACTGATTTGCAAATAGATCAATCTTTAAGTTCTAGCATTCTTGTGGATAAAATATATTGTAGACTGTTCTTGATATTTAGTCGCATTCCCTTCATGAAGGAGTTTTATTGCCGCACAGCAGGTCTGTGTTTGTCTTTTATGCATCTGTTCTACATTTACAATGAAGGTAAACTCATTCTGAGCTCAGAGAAATTGCCTACAATTACTCATCTTTGTTTTGACTTCAGATTTAGGAATCAATGTCATGTTTTAAAATAACATAACTGCTGTATGAATGTGTTTTCAATTGCATTTGCAGCAAATTTGTTAGAATATTATCACTTGCTCTATTATATAGCAAATCAAACACAAAGCAATGAAATTGTTTCAAATATATAACTGACCTAAAATAACCTTTTAGGCTGAGGTTGCGGAAATGTAATTTCGTTTTTTTGTCGATTTTGCTGTGTTTTTTTGAGCGAAAGCCAAGTGTGGATTGAGAAGAAGGTAAAAATATAAGAACTTCCTATATACTTCCCATCCCCTACAGCAAAAACTGTAACAAAAAAAGCTGAATTTCTGCAACATGAGGCCTTAGCTTTAGATTAAGGCCCCGTGATGTGGATATGCAGCTTCTTTTGTTGCAGATTTTGTTGCGGTTTATTGAGCCAAAACCATAAAAGGCCACAGAAGGAATGGGAAATATATAGGAAGTTCTTATACTTCTCCCTTCTGCTAAGTCCACTCCTGAATTTGGGTCAAAAAACCACAACAAAATCTGCAACAAAAAAAGCTGCATTTCTGCAACATGGGGCCTCAGACTTAGTCAACATTTAATTTTTTTAAACAATTATATGAATATAATGTGCATTCACAGAGGGAGGACTTTGTAAAATATTACAAGAAAATTAACCTTAGAAACTAATAGGAGATGAACTTGTCCTCACTATTTTTCAGTCTACTGGATTTTTTCTCGTGTTTCTGAAACAGTCTTATAGAAATCCTGCAGAGAACACTGGGTTAATCAGTGTTCAATTATTATACTTCAATTATTATACTTTAGCTGAAAAATGGTGGAGGGGCTATGCAAGGAATGGGGATTAACAATGTTTTATCCTGCTGTAGACAGGCTACAGAAGAGAGCTATGCACAGGACAGGAAAATAGAGGACAAGGCCAAGCTTCTGTGACACATAGAGAAGATAAAGAGTTCATAATATATGTATACTTTATATATTTCCCAGTTTGTAGTTTTAGACATAATAAGATCAAAGGAGATGGGGACAGGCTATCAATATTACATTGTGGGAGTCCAACTTTTGTCACCTCCACTGAGCAGCCAAAGTTTGTGAGGGCCCCTTCACACGGCTTAAGGCTCGGCTCATTCCGAGCCGTACACGCGAGCGCTTCTGAACACTTCCCATTCACTTCAATGGGAGCGCGCGTAAAGCCGGCTTTACGAGCGCTACCATTGAAGTGAATGGGAAGTGCTTAGAAGCGCTTGCGTGTACGGCTCAGAATGAGCCAAGCACTTACGCCGTGTGAAGGGGCCCTTATGCTGCGGTAAGAGCTGCATTCCCTCCGTGGTTTACCAGGTGCAACTTTATACTTTGTGGAGTGACTGTATATGGCACTGCAGGTCAGTCCCATTTATCTGAATGCTGTAGTAAATGGCAATACAAGTTTGGAGCCATATCTGGTAAACAATGGATTGCCAAGATCTGAACTCCCAGTGATCTAATATTTATGGCCTATCCTAATGAATTTTATAGATCTGAAAAAACAAACAAATGTGACTATAGAATTATAATGCACTACTTACAGTATATTTGTATAAAATAATCAATTAATTTATCATTCCGTTTTATAAAATACTATATTACTGTAAGCATTTTATAATAAATGTGAACAATCATTAAATATGTTTTCCTTTCTTGAATATATTTTTACGGTCTATTGATTGTACTTTATTTATGTCATAAAAATTAAATTGTGTTATAAAATGTATGTATTTTTGTGAATGCCGTATTGTGAAAAGACACATGCAAACTAATCCTCTAGTGAATCAGCAGCAACAGATATTTTTACAGCCAAAACTGATAAACTGTAAAAAACTAAATTAAAACACGGCACATGGAGACCACTCTTTACCCTTTTTATCTGCAGGTAACAGTGGTTACCCCTAAAGAGGACCTGGTAGTTGTCTTTACTCCTCCCAAATGTGCAGGGATTTGAACATCCATATAGTTCTGTGTATGTTCTTTATTATTTCAGTTTTATACGATGTATAATGGTAATAGCAATAACAATCTCCAATGCTCTAGAAAGTATTTGTTTTTTTTTCACTGGATTAGTGTCACGTTCATAGGAAAGTGCTTTTACCAAAATGTTGCCCCAAAATTGAATGTGAACAAGTTTTGCTAATATCAGAGCGTCATTTTAAGCTTTAGTATTAGTACTCTCTTCTGTTCCATTGTCTACGGCTCTACCAAGTAGTTTTTGATCTTGTACCAATCCAGATAATGCCGTACTTTGCCTATAGTGTACTGTAGCTTGTGGTTGACACTGCTCATAGAAGCCCATCCAATAAAGCCTCTTACAAACATTTCTTGTGCTTTCAAAGGCAGTTCTTACTGTAAATCAGGGTTCACACTAGCGTCGGTGTCTGACAGCTAGTGTCTGATGCTAATGTCCGCGCAAAATCATTGAAGATGAACTAACACCAAGCTCCTCGCATCCAGGTTCAATATGTGTCTCCCCTCCCTGGTCCATAAGGATCATGTAGGTTTTGTCCCTTGCTACCAGGGTGACAATAATACTAGGAGAACTATTGGATTTGTTTTTACGATACAAACACGTTACATTTTGTGAAACACATTTTTATATACAGTATAAGAACCAAAAACATACAGTTCAATTTGATTCCTGTAGCCTTACAAGTAACACTTCCCTCTTTAATTACTCTGGAAATTTCTCCTATTTATTGCAATATTATTACAGAAGAAAAATATACTATGAAATATTCTCAGCAATTAACTGATGTTGGTTGTAAAATTCTGAATATTACAAATAAGCAAAGTATTTTAATAATGGCCACAATTTGTGATGCTCAGCATAAAGACAATAAGTTACGTTGCATCGTATTTCACTTTCCAATTAAAGGAGTATTCAATGGAGCAGAACAACTTACAAATTCATTACACAGATAGACTGCACTTATTTGAGGCAGCAGCGTGGCCAAAAAATATTAGATGCAAATTAACATATGAATCATAGAGTGGGCTTAATGATGTTACTGGGATTATTTATCACCTTTGCAAGTGAAGGGTATTAGAATTCCATTTATTAAACAAACTGCTTACAAGTGTAACAAATGTCCTATCAAATTCCAAGTATAACTAGGCAAAAACTTGTGTTGTGAATACGAATCAGTCTGGCTGTTATCTGGCATGGCAGTGCTCTCATTTCATAGTAATTAGATGCTTTGTGCATCATGTCAGTACAGAGAAGCGTCACTTATAGGAAGCTTTACAAGATTATATTATACATGTAGACAGCACACCACAAACAGGTACAAACATTTCAAAGGCTTGCTGTTTAATATGCCTGTGCTGCCACTGCTCCGATTCAGCAGTGGAGGAACAAAACCAGTGCAATTTTAAGGTGTAGCCAACTAGACAGTTACCCAAGGGCACAATATCCAAGTCTATCTTTGTACTCTCAGATAAAAATAAGCAGCAGCACTTTCTCTCAGCATGATTCATGCGGATACCGCGCGGAAACCACACAGACCCCATTATAGTTTATGGGGTCCGTGTGGTTTCTTAGCTAGCTGCTTTTTAATGCATTCGGTATTCCATTCGGGAGGTCACAAAGCGGACTCCCCAAATAAAATACAAAAATGCAGATGTGAACCAGGCCTAAATGCAAAGTCTGCACGCCCCCATCACATCCCTGATGCTCAATACTGCTACACTGCAAGACCACCTATGTTGGGAGGCACAATATAGCAATATGAATGCAGAGGCAGTCTGGTACTATTGGTTGTTGTTGATTGGAAACTTCCCTCGTTTATGAAGAGGAGTACTAACTAGTTGGGCAGCCTATCATTCATCTGCTGTACTGTGACTGAAAGCCGCTATTGCACCTGCCTTTCCTAAAGATCAGGGAAGCGCTGACTAGTCTGTAGTTGCAAACTTCAATAAGCTAAAGCACAGAACTGACTAATTCTTCTCAGACATTCATTAGCTAGATCTCCCTGCTCATCTACAAATGTGTCCACACTTAACTGATCTACAATTTTGTTACAGATGCCAATTTCTTATGAAAACAGTTTAATCTGTGAGAGATGTATATGGATGTGTCCAGCCACATAGTCTGGTATAGAAGGACACATCTGTAAGAGTAAGTAATATTTGCTAGGGCACATTTATATTAGTCTTGTTGGATCTGTTTAACACATTCATAGTAGGGTGTGGTGAACTTCAATTACTGTCCAAAGTAGGGTCCCAACCTGCCTTCATAGAATAATGATGGACTTCACACTGAGCAGATAATGTGCAAGATTCCGTTTATTGATCAATAGATCAGGAGTGTACAAACAACGCAATTAGACTGTAGAGTACTGCATTGTTTGTACACTCCTGATTTATTGATTAATAAACGGAATCATGCACATTATCTGCTGAGTGTGAAGTCTGACATTATTTTGTAACAGATACCCTACAAAGTGGATAGAAATAGAAACCAACAGAGTTCATTACAACAGATCCATTGGTGTCCATTAATTTCTCAGACACAAATGCATGGAAAACCGCCATTTGTGTGCGATCAAAAATAGACTGCAACTGATCTGTTTTTTTTTGTTTGTTTTTTTAAAACATTGAATTCCATATGTCACACCTTTGGAGCCATGTTCAAAACATAGCGGGAAGGTATCCTTATACAGTATATTACAGAAACAGATGTGTGGTTATAAACTAGATAAAATGCAGATGAAAGAATAATAAGCAGATACATTTTACAGAACTATATGATTTATTTTCAATTGATTTGATTAGTATCTGTTAATTGACAAGTGTTGAATAGATTATTTATCATAACTGTCCTATTAACACCCTCTATAACAGCAGCACATACAACCAAGGAGGAATGTACTGAGCAACAGGAATAGTTTGCCTTTGATGTTTTAATCATGAATTGAAATATTATTCTTTATATGCCTTGCAGACGTTATTCAGAAATGTTATGGATGATCGGAATACACAGACTAATCCTTATTAGATCACTCAGGCATAGAAAATGAATTTACTCTGGTATAGGAACTGCCCTACATCTCACTACTCACTGTCTCATATGGCATTAACATTTCTATACTAGTGTTCTATGATGCTGCTGTGATTCTAGTTACATTTTTTGTTAGTATGGTTTTAATTACAATAGAAGGTGGTAAAACTTAATGGATAGACAAATGTATCTTATATTTCCCCAGTTTGTTGTATTTACACTCCTCTAATAATATAAACCCAAATTAGTTGAAGGGGTTACTATACACATTTTTTTCTTAAATAATAAATATGTCGCTGAAGGAGGGCATCTTACGGCTAGCCGATATTATTGTTAATCGGACTCAGACACTCTTGCCGTTTGCTGAGCTCCGGTCCAGGTTTGGCCTCCTCGGGTCTGGTGAGTTCACATATAGTCATGTAATAGTACATTGTGTTGAAGGATCATATTATTAACTTAATAACTCATACATATTGTTTTTCTACAATCCCAATAATAACATAAAATGATATTTAAACAAAATTATGAATGATATAAAAAATATACAAACATGGCTTCATAGTTTTATTAAAAAATGTGACTTAAAATAAGGTTCTCATACAGCTACGTGAATGGAAAAATAAAAAATTTATGGCTCTTGCAATATTATATTCACCATAAAATTATTTTCTCATTGTATTCAGTGGGGACACAGTACCCACTAGGAGGCTGACACTAGGAATAGCAAAAGATGTTGGCTCCGCCTCTAGGCTATACCCACTCTACAGACACTGTGCTAGTCAGTGTGCAGTAGGAGAGAGACACAAAAAAGAACATGGAACCAACAACCACCAACATGTTCTGAACCTGAAAACGAATTAAAAAACCCTGGGCAGGAACAAAAGGAAAGTAAGGGTGGTATTTGTGTCCCCCATTGAATACAATGAGAAAAGGATTTTATTGTGAGTACAAAAATCAATTTCTTGCTTATTTCAATTGGGGACACAATACCATGTCCTAAAGCAGACCCAGAGGGTGGAAAGTACACAGCCATGACAGCAATTTAACACACAGCCTCTTGCAGAGCCTTAAAACCCAAGCTGCAAGAAAAAATGTGGTAAAAATGTGGACACAGGTCCAGGTGGCAGCCAAGCAGACCTGGGTTGCAGAAGCCTGATGTTGATGAGCCAGGAGGCTCCAATAACTGTCTGGAATTAGCAGTCGCACAGAGAGGTGGCCGCCTAACCTAGAGCCGTCAGGCCTCCATGAAAGCAGACTGAATCCAGCCGGAGAAGGAATCCTTAGAAGCAGATAAGCCCCAGTGAGGGCCCTCAGGGAGAACCAACAAGTTGTCTGAACAACGGAAGGAGTCTGTGAGAAACAAACATATATAGAATGCCCAGACACATCCAGGCAGAGAAGAGAGCATTCACACAGGTTTTAGGCATCTGGGCAGAAAAAAAGGCGAGAAGATGTCTTCATTGATGTGGAGGAAAGGAACCACCACCTGAGGCAAAAGAGAAGGTGGCGGATGAAGGACAGGCTTGATCTGTGGAAAACAAGAAAGGAGGCTTCCAGGAAAGGGCAGCTGGTTCAGAGACCCTGCGAATGCATCTAATGGCCACCAGGATGGCAACCTCCAGGACAGAAGGTGAAGAGAGATTTCACGCAAGGGCTCAGAAGGCGGAGCCTGAAGCACCTCAAATGAAAACAATAGGAGAAGCACAGTGTGCCACTCCCTGTAGAAAAGTCTTTACCTGAAGCCAGAAGGCCAGGGTCTTCAGAAATAGAATGGAAAAGGGAACAAAACCTGCCCCTTAAGAGAAGAAGCACAAAGACCCTGGTCCAGACCAGACTTGAGAAAAAAAAGGATCCTAGGAATAGAAAATAAGAGTAGATGGAAGTCATTATTCTCTCACCACCATACATAGGCCTTTTACACGCAATGATAGATGTTTGCAGACTGTCTCCATTCCTTGAGAATGGTCGAGATAACAGCCTCCAAAAAATCACAATGCTCGGTTTCAACCGCCACACCATTAAACGCAATTGATGTAGGGTAGGGTGGAACATTGGTCCTTGAGACAAAAGGTCGACTTGTAGAGGAAGAAGCTAAGGAGTGTCCACAAGCAGGAGCATGAGATCTGTGTGTCAAGCCCAAGGGGGGCAATCCACCGAATGGATCCAAACAGTACAGTGGATAGCCACAGCATTGGTCCCGTCTTGGCATTGCGCTATTAAAAATCAACTTTCTGAAGGTGACAAGTAAACGTAGGACAATTCTGTAAAATAGGCTCAGTAATAAAGGAGGGAAAGCCCTACAAACAATATTATCTCATTTTTATATATGAACTATTTATTGAAGTAGACAACTAGGAATCTGTTTCTATTTTTTCCAAAGTAGAAATATTAGTTTGTTGTTTGTACATTTTGTTTACTCTGGATTTATTTTAAAACCGGGAACAATTCATCAACACCAGGGCCCAATATCTCCATACATGATTTATTCAGCAGACTTGTTTCTCACATTCACGTTATATTATGCAGGGTTATTTTGCTAATGATTTATTAATCATTCCACATTTTGCATTTTACAACAAAACAATATTTTATGATGACTTACATTAAAAAACAATGCTTTACAGTGTATTCACTAAAGGTAGGGATGAAAGTTACAATTTAGTGCATAAATAATTTGAGAGTTAGTGTCTAACTTTCTATATCTATAAGAGGAACAAAGTTTTAAAATCTGAGTATTAAAACTTAAATTAATTAACTTAAAACCAAGAAAACTTCCAAACTGCTATAAACCGTTGTAGAGTCTATTAAAGAAATCCTTTCATGTCCTCAGGCACATGCAGTGTAATACATGGTGCGGTGAATTCAGCGCATTATCGGTTTTCCCGTTATCTTCCCCTGCTGAAGAGCTATCGGTGCCGTTACCGTAGCTCTTCAGTGTCAGAAGGGCGTTTCTGACAGTCTGTGAGGAACGCCCCTCCTCACAGTAGTGTTCATAGCTTTGTACTGTGAGACGGGGCATTCCTTACCGCCAGCCATGATGCTAAGCGGTGAGGAAAAAACCCCCAGTACTGGCAAGAGAAAGGCAGAAGATATCCAGCACTCGGAGTCCAGTGTAATGATAGATTTAAAACAACTTTTATTGTGAGGATTTCATTCTCCCATTAACATGTATCAGCATACAGAGGGGTAGACGTATGTGTACACGTTTCGAGGTTAAAAAAGACCTCTTAGTCATGGCTGGTCTATGGACGAGTACTGTCAGGAGGTGTGGGGGAAGGGCGTTCCTCACAGTATAGCGATACACACAGTACTGTCAGAACATCACACAACTAGGCCCGAAGCCTGCCTGGAGCACGGAGAGGTGAGTAACACAGTTTTTTATGTTCTCTTACCTCTCCTGGGCCTCCGATCATTATACTAGACAGTCTGAAAAGACCCCGAGTATAATAATAGTGTTTATGGGGCCCGCAGCAAGGATCGGTAAGTAAATAGGTCCCATTACCGTCTGGAGTAACTCCAGCCAGTAACGGCCTGTTAAAAAAACAAAAAAAACAAAAACGCAGCGGTAGTGGCTGTCGTCGACTCCCTAATGTCCCTGGCCCTGTGGCAGCTGCTACCCCGGTAGTTATGCCCCTGTTTAAAGCATATTGTGACAGTATGACAGTTGGAGTGGCAAATATATGACATTAGAATTATAAAGAAAAGTATGTATTTTACTTAAAGGGGTATTCCCATGTACATAATCATATCTATATTTGTAGATATTTAAAAGTTAAACATTTTTGCAAATATAAGTAGTTAAAAATTCTGCAGAGTTTTAAAGATTTTCTCTATTATCTTAGTGGTGACGTCTGTTGTCTTGATCAGTTGCCAACGGATATTACCACAAATGCAGAAACTTTCTATGGTCTGGTAATTGTCAAAAAACCGGCCATGATTTTCTTTTTGTAGCCGGATCATCAGGCAGCGACACATGTATGAAACGATATCGCGGCCACAATAAGGAAATGATAACTGATTCTCTAACCTTAGCAAGGTTCTGAATTCATGGTCATATCCACTGGCAACCGATCAAGATAACAAGACTGTGACCACAAGATATTTAGAGAAATCCATAAAACTCTGCAAAATGTTTAATTACTTATATTTGCAAAAATGATTAACTTTTAATTATCTACAATTTTAAAAATAGTTATGTACATGGGAATACCCCTTTAAGGAAAGCAGGGTGGAAGAGGGGATACTAGGTAAAAGGCCCCTGAGTGAGGGACTTTATTTGTCCTAGTCAATAGCTAAACATTGAGGACTTGTCTCTGTGCTGTGATGTACATGTTGTTTGCTGTGAAAAGAGAAGAATAAAGTTGGTTGTGGCCTGTTGTGTAACTGAATCCAGTGTTGGAGTGAGAATTTATTGGAAATTTCTGATGTGCCGACCTCCTTGACCAAGAAGATGGAAAGCCCACAACGTAAAAAGACCCCCAAGATGTCACAGCAGTCTAGAAAACCGTAAGGAATCAATACAGAAAGTATATCAGGAAATTGTACAACTTTTTATAATAAAAACAATATCATTTATTTGCCGAAACTGCACAACTCCTTTAAATTTTAGACTGAAATCAATGCAAAACATTAGTAAATCCCAGTATTTTATTATGGTATCATGAGTGACATTGTACAATTGTATAGCAATGACTGACTATGTGCTGTAAATGGTGGTGCTGTAGTTTAGATTGCCACTTGATGGCGCTAGTAAGCCTTAGCTCTACAGTGATGTTTCAGTGCAAATTATATTTAGTACAGAAGACATTTAAGAAGGATATTGCTTGTCAATTTCAATAATGGTTTGCAAAGTAGCAATTTAATTTTTCTAGATCACACAACTTACCATTATTGTACTTATTGTACATTCATTGTAGACAAAAATTGAGGTAACAGGTGAGTGTAAGGGAGTGAAAATAGATACAAAAGTCACAATTACATTCCATTTTATTTCATTCCACAGTAACAGAAAGAAAACATGTCATTCCAGCACTGAGGTCAGACAGCAGGTCTATCTATCTCTCTCTATCTCTAAAAAAGGCAAATCCGGCAGCACTCCAAAGTTCGAAAAAAGATTGAGTATTTTATTCCAAGATACTTGTTGGAATAAAACACTGAATCTTGTTTGAACTTTGGAGTGCTGCCGGTTTTCCCTTTTTTTATATATACACCTTGGGAAGTGGCCGTATCCCTCCTGGACTTGCACCCACCTCTGGTATATTTTCTCTCTCTAGCTATCACGATATAACAAAACATCAGAAAACATTGCTAATGCTACATCATGGCATTCATGACATCTTAAGAATTGGTTATTTTATACCCAATATTAATAAACTAAAGAAAGAAATTGAAAACTCGTAAAGTACTAAATATGAGAAATAATTGCACAAAGTGAATTTCCAGTGTTTATTATTTTTTTCTTTAATATATTTATAGCAGTCGTTTGTCTGATACAGAGCTCCAAATCCCCTGCTAAGGCGTAGATTAAAAAATCAGGCTGGCTACAGTATCAGCAGATAGCTCTAGTCAAGTTTCGGAGCTAACTGCTTTCTATTAAACATTGAACTCAATAACTCAGTATGCACTAAGCTTTTACAAGGTGGTTAGAATAAGCTTTTACCTGTTAGCCTAATCAGGGAGCGACCTAATTGGGGGAGGGGTGCAATATACTAAATGGGGGACAATATACTGAGTGGGGGCAATAATCTGTATATGGGCCAATAAAAGGGAACACATACTGTGTGGGGCCAAAAAATAGGCAATCCACTGTGTGAGGACCGATAAAAGGAGCAATATACTGTGTGGGGGCAATAGTGGAAGCAATATACTGTATGGGGGCAATAATAGAAACAATATACTGTGTGAGGGCCAATAAAAGGGGCTTTGTACTGTAGACCCAAAAAGGGGCTATATACCCATACTGTGTGGGGGCAATAATGAGAGTGTCAGAAAGAGGTTATTATACTGTGTAAGGGCCAGTATAGTAAGAAGGATACTGTGTGGGCACCAATGAAGGAGGCAATATACCTGTGGGGCTCAGTAAATAGGGCCCCCTACTGTATTATATTGGGACTTATACTGTGTGGGGACCAGTAAAGGAGGCAGTATACTGTGTGTGGCTCAATAAAGAGACATAATATTGTATGTGGGTCAGTAAAGAAGGTGTTTGGGGGCATTATACTGTGTGGGGCAGTAAAGGGGGCTTTATACTGTGTGGGGGTCACTGCAAGCATTACTACATTTCTGTGGCATAACTGCAAGCATAAACCCTATACTGTAATATCACTGTGTGTATTATTGCTGCACTGTGACATCACTATTAGCATTATTTCTGTACATTTACAACACTGTGTACCAAAATGATCATACATTCTTCATATATTGAGCGTACTGGTAAATATGGTCATGATATAGATGGGCCACTTTCTAAGTGTTTCTATGGGGCCACATGGTTACTTGTTATGCTCATGCAGCAGGCATGAATGGTACTGGCTCTAGCTGCCCATGTGATTCTATACTGAGCATCAGGAGATTGATATCAATCAGCATAGGATGAGAATTCAGGGTGAAGCAAAGAGGAGGCAAACAGGTTGCCGCAACTGAAAATAATTTTCCCATATAAGTTTGCCTTAACATGATTTTCTAATTATAGTTGCCATTATCTGGAGGTAAGATGAAGATTGCCTCTCTACTACCACTGTGAGCTGTGATGTGAGTTATGATGTATTCCTGCAGCGTGGATTGCTAATGGTGACCTCCTGTAGAGACAAAATGACATTTCTGTATACAAATGCATGAGAGAAACATTCCCTAAAAACACTATCTAGTTAGCTCATTAATAAATGAGATGATCTAATTTTGCACTTACTATTGATAAACATTACACATTTCTTCCCATATCTGTGACCCTGTACAGTAAAGCATAGAGAGTCTCTAGGGTGGCAATTTTCAGTAATCTGCAATATGGACTTTTCAGCAAAAGCAGCATATTGTCCATTATAATTGCCCTCCATATCTATCTAGCTATCACACAGGTTAATGACTTAATAAAATATTAAAGTCATTTCCATTTCCATGTTGACTTTCTGAGCCTCTATGTTACCTCAGTTTAGTGTACAACAAACACACTCGTCTGAGTGCAACTAAAGGCGGTATTGTCAATGTTCTCAATTATTGTACGTCTATTTACTGTTGTGTATATAAGGATCTATCTATCTATCTATCTATCTATCTATCTATCTATGAATTATTTTTTTATTCTTTATTATTTTTCTATATTTATTTTGCATGCGTATGTGGCACCAACATATTCAACAGAATTTTAATTTAGTAACATTTTGACTCTTCCATTAGCTATAGAGGGAAGGCCCACAATACAGACAGGACTGTCATGCAACTAAAGAAAAAATGTGGGAGACACCAAGTGGAATTATAGTGTAGTAGTTGAATTCGTCACAACACCGTAAACAGCATGTAATAGACCCAAATTGTCGTGGCAGCAATTTCTCCTTGGACGCTAGACATAAGTAGAGGACCAATAGGGCACGTGTCCACAATGGTGAGGAGGGATTCAGGTGAAGTGTGAACAGGAATAAAAATGAAGAGTTATCGTATTTGGGACTCCAGCCTCTCCCTGTGCGCACTTCACCTGATTCCCTCCTCACCATTGTGGACACGTGCCCTATTGGTCCTCTACTTATGTCATGCAACTACGAGTTGTGTTGTTTCAGATTTTACTTCTGGGCAGACTTCAAGAAACAAATAAAAATCAAAAGTTATAATAAACTATACTTAGGTTTAGTAGCAGTGGCCCTCATTTACTATGTTTTCCACCAGAATTCTGCAACTTGTGTTGGCACTAGAGATGAGCGAGTACTGTTCGGATCAGCCGATCCTAACAGCACGCCTGCATAGAAATGAATGGACGTAGCCGGCACACGGGGGGTTAAGCAGCCGGCCGCCGTCAAAGCAGATGTACCAGGTGCTTCCATTCATTTCTATGGAGCGTGCTGTTCGGATTAGCTGATCCGAACAGTACTCGCTCATCTCTAATTGGCACCTCACTGGCGCACTGTGACACATCTTTTCTCTTTGCCCCTCTCACCATGTTTTTAGACAGTGGTCAGAACTGGACTTGAATCTGTGTGGCCAGGACAGAGACACCCCCTCCACCAGATTTACTATAACTGTACTGAGTTATACCATAAACCTATCCCAGCATATATTTGGCGTAGATCTGTGCCCAGGGGCATCTACATGCACTAGAATTACTAAGAGGCCAAAAGAACAACCAGTTTAAATAAGTACCCTCCAATGTATTTAATCCATTCTCACCTCAGTCATTTTTTAATTTTATGTTTCCGTTTCTTACTTCTTCCCTTCCAAATGCCAGAACTTTTATATTTTTAATTTCACATATCAAATCTAAGTCATATGAGGGCTTATTTTGTGTGGGACATATTGTACTTCAATGAGTGAAGTTGGGATGAAAAATTACATGTTATCTATATTCAGTCACTAGGATCATGGTAATACCATATTTATGTAGTCGACTGTCATGTTTTAATATCTTTAAAAAATTATAAACTTTGAAAAATACAAAGATGTCTCCATCGCAATATTGTGAAATCTGTAACTTTTTCAGATTTCTGCATACAAAGCTATGTAGGGGTTCTTTTATTGCTGGAGAAGTTGTACTTTTTACTGATACCATTTTCTGCAATTTGCAATGTTTTGATTACTTTTTATTTTATTTCGGAGGTAAAAGGGTGAAAAAATGGCGAAACGGCCATTTTGATTTTTTTCCTACTACAGCTACGCCACTTAAATGAACATTATATTTAACAGTAGTTGGGAAATGCATTACTATTAAGAGGAAGTTATGAGTAATTAATTACAGCAGATTATATTTAATAATTTTTCTAACTGGAGTTATTAAAAGCTGAACATATTCATCAAGTTAAATATAATTCATAAATTAGATTAATTTAGGATATAAAATTAAGTAAAGAGAAATAGTTCAGCAGTAAATATTTAAAGATAAATGCAATAAACCTACACTTACAGAAAAAATCCTCAATAACAACAGTATACCCAAGAAATGTCACAAAATTATTAAACCACTTCAGTACCGGGCCAATTTCTGGTTCAGGACCATAAAAATGAGAGGCGGCAAGCCGGAATGGGGTGAGGTAAGTGATGCAGCCAGGTTCTCCCCAGTTTTGGGATTGGATTTTAACAACAAAAAAAAAAACATATTCACCTGTCCCCAGAATCCCATTGTCTCTCACCTGGAAATCCTGTATCTAATTGGTCTCAGTGTCACATGAGGTGCAGGACTCCCAGCAAGAAGGAGATTCATGAGATTGAATGGACACGGGTGGCAGACAACACATCGCCGGGGACAGATGAATATGCTCTTTTTTGTTTTTTTTTATTTTTACACTGCTTGCTACATGGGTTGCTCCAATTCCTGGACAACCTCTTTAAGGCTAAGCTTGTGAGCCAAAATTAGGAGTGGAGACTACGCAGAGATCAGGTGTAATAGAAATATTTGTACCTATTTTTAACCCACCCCTAGATTTGTCACACAATCACTGACCAAACACTGATTTTGAATTTCGTGTGGTCAGTGAGCGGTAAGCACACAGACCCCATTATAATCTATGGGGTCTGTGTGCTTAACTGCATAGTGCTTGCAGTTGCGTTGGCATTCCGTTCGGGGGGTCCTTATACAGACTCCTTATGGACGGAAGCCAAACGCTAATGTGAACAGGGCATAAGGCTGGTTGCAGATGACTGTGCTGTGGGTCAGTGTGCTCTCCATGTATTTCACAGAGAGCACACTGGTCCATTCTTTTCTATGGGCCTGTACACACGACCTTGATTTTCATGCTCCCCATGTGCGGTCCAACAGTCTGGGCCGCATCAGAAAGGACATTTGCTATTCTTGTCCTATTTTGTGGCCCGTGCTTCCGTGGCTCCTATTCATTTAATGAAAAGAGCTGTGGAAGCACAGCTCATGCATGGGTGGTACACGGGGACATCCCTGTGCCCCCCGTGTGCAGCTCGTTCTTTTAAATCACAGCGGGCCGGATGCAGCATGGTCATCTGCAACTGGCCTAAGGCTGGAACAACCAGACCTCAAAACAGGACAATGAACTTTTCCATAGGTCTAACATTCAATTTCATTCTGTAAATAAAGCTTGTTCCAATGTAGTTCCAGGCTATTACATAACTGTGATTCTAGTAGAACAGTAGAAGATAACCTTTGGCACGCCATCTGTTTGTGGTACAACATCTCCCAGTTTACATACTGCACTTCTTGAAGCTACCCATAGAAGTGAATAGAGCATGCAGAGAATTGTAGTTCCTCGGAAGCCGGCGTGCCAAAGGTTAGCAATCCCTGTAGTATTATATAATGAGTCTCTTATTTAGGTTTTGGATTCTAAACATTATTTTTATTGCATTGTAAAGCTTTGCAGTAAATTGTAATATTAATAACCCTACTATATATGCTGTGCCGCAGTTACCTACCATAAATAATAGTAATAGACAAATGTTTCTTGTCCTTTTAGCACCTACAAATGTGCTAGATTAGGTGGACTGTGGAAGACATAGGATACAGACTGTCTACATAAATTAGAAAAACAATATTTTTTACAAACTCCAGTCCAAGATATTTAATCATGGAATGTCTTAAGTTGCTAAATATTTCTTAAAGTTTTAGCAAGTTGAATAAAAACAAATGATGAAAAATCCTCCTAATAACCATAATCAGATCAGAGCAGAGCCTCAGGCATCTGTAATGTGTGAGCTGAAGTGAAATATGTCCATGGATAAACCTATACAGCTGAACATAATTCCCATTTGTGATAAAATGATTAGTTGTGTTTTCCTTGCCTATAGCCTCCAATGTATATTGTCAGCGTTTTCAATTAAGCAACAGGAGCCGGTAACGTTTGCAACCTGTCTGTTTGGCTTAAAGTCCATCAAAGTGTGATAAAAGATGACAGAGTGATATTATTTTTCTAGAATAGAACAGCAGTTGTGCATTGATCACCCCAGCATGCAATGACTAATTTCATCTAGTCTTTCTAAATCCTTTGTGGAAATTAGTTATTTTTTCAGATTACATTACCAGCTGGAATAAATGGGCAATCTGCATGTCCTTAGGTAATAAGATACCTGTAGTGAACTGTATTAAGATGAATTATCCACACTACCTTCACCTTATTTAATCCATATGCATCTATTTCTGGAAAATTAAACATTTTTCTTTTTGTTTCTTAACAAAGTAGCAGAACAGGAGAATAAACTTCAATGCTGTACTCCTTAGGAGTTGCTCAGGTGTATATAGCAGGGCGTACAGACACAAAATCAATTCAAAGTTCTGTCTACATCTCAATTTCAGGTTTGAAGTACTTTTTGCAATCGTCCTTCAAGATACAAGATAAATAGGACATGGTGAACATATATTTAGTGTTCTTCCGACAGGTCAATGTCTAAGTTTGATCCCGCAGTAGTTGCTTTTCAGTGACAGATTTCAAAACTGCCAGCAAGGTTAAGATCTTTATCACACCATGTGATTGGCGTACAATCATTGCGTTAATTGGAAAACCTCTATTTGATGCAGAATACGAATTTATATTGTTTTATTTTTTATCATTTTTATTTTGGCTTGTTCTTTTAGTGACCTAATATTTTAGCATATCGTGGGGAATCTATAGTTAAAGGACTTGTCCAGTTTCAGAGCAATATTAAGAGACAAATTTTATTATTCGTATAATAAAAATTTATATGATTTTCCAATATACTTTCTGTACCTAGATTTTCTAGATCTTTGCTTGCTGTCAATCATCCTGCTTACTTGCAGTGGATAAAAATCAGTTCATGGTCATCTGATAAAGGGTCCATAGTCATGTGATCAACACACTGCTGCACAGCACATTACAGTCACGGAACAATAATGAAACATCTGTTTGGTAATTGTATACAACAATTGTATACATTTTCATTATACAAATAATAACATTTGTCTCTCGATATTAGTCTGAAACTCGACAACCTGTAAAGGAATTACCAGTTGAGCAATTCCCTAGTGCCTGCTGCTAATACCTGGGAGAAAGGAAAGACAGAGACAGCGAGACCTAAACCTGACCCAGCCCCTGTCCCTTCTTACTTGCCTCAACTGTCCTAATGACAGGAGCAACTGGGCAACAGTCCCTTCTCCACATAAGTGTAAACGCAGAACATAGACAAGACAAGACAACACAGAAGAGGAGACAGCAAGTCAAGAGTCAAAACCAGGGAAAAAAAGCAATACCAAACTGTAATTCAAATGAATAGTAACAAGAAAACCCAAAGGTCAGAAGTCAGTAAATACAACACAATAGCAAAGAGAACAGCTAGCAAGAACAAAGTCACAATAGCCAGCAAGCATGTGTGGGCCGATGACCCTTTTAAGAAGTCTAGAACCCGCCCCAGACTTGATTGGCAGATAGTCTGTCAAGGCTAAAATTAACTATTTGAGGAGCAGAGGGAAATAAAGGTGCAAGAGATTGGTGTGGTATAAAATCAATTACAGAGATGAAGGAATAGAGCAGTGTTCAGACTGAGCAACAGGAAAGCAAAGCAAGAAATCACAACTGAACATGTCTTTTGCGCTGCAGTGTGCAAGCGGAGGGCGCGCAGAGACCCGATCAGGCAAAGAAGTTACACAACCCCTCAAATCACCTGGTGTGCTTCAATATCTGCCAGTGATTCACAAATTCCTGCACTCTTCTTCATCCATCTCTGGTGGTCAAAACATTCTCATACTACGCTGTGCACATTGGCATTGTGTGCCCCCCCAAAAAAAAAAATAAAAAAAAAATTGTGACTTTTTCTATTTTGCACTGCCCTCACCACTTTCCGGAAAAGGGGGCATAATGAGGGAATACAAGAGGCCAGATTTATTCTCATTTTGAAATCTGGAGTAAATGATTCTAAAATATTTGCCAACTATGAGCTGGCATACACACAGCCCCGCAGAGGGTGCGCCTCATTTATGAGGTAGCGTTAATAACACCAGTATTCATAAATATACCCTATTAGCTTCTGCCCGTGACTTCATCTGTGTGTTGTTGGCATCAATGATCTGCCTGCTTTAGCTGGCCTGCCGCTGAACTTTTTCCTTGCACTGTGCCTGTGATTGTTCAGGTATCTCAGCAGCTCACTGGGATGCCACATAATGAGCATGTTGTTGGCATCGATTATCTGCCTGCTCCGGCATTTTGGCTGCGCAATCCTCCACAGCTCTGCTTGAGAAGTCTGTTGACTTCTGGCTACCTTGATAGCTCTCTTTTTTTAAAATTTTGCAACAAATTAGATTTTATTTTTCCTGGCATGTTTAAAATTGGCAAACTGACAATTTGGATTAAAGGGGTTTTCCCATCTCAGTGTCACAGCATTCTGCCTGGAGTGTCTGCTTCTCACTTCCTGTATTTGTCTCCCCACCTCCTCCCTCTGGCTGAACGGGACACAGAACACTTCTGCAGATCAGATAATATGCAGATGCTTGTACAGAATGGACTCAGTGTTATCTGTGTGTTTACATAGAGAGATAACAGACTAGGCTTTATCAGCAAAATGCTATTAGGTGTATTGTCCTGCTGGCAAGAGCAGTTTAATATAGTGGATAACATAACTTCATAATAGTTATGAAGCCATGTAATTTACTGGGCTAAAAAGTAACCTATGCGTGAATCAAGGTTACAAACTATCTGTGCCACATTTCATCCAAATCCGTTAAGCCGTTTTTGCGTGATTGAGTAACAAACATCCAAACATACAAACTTTCACATTTATAATAGTAGGATTGTACTTTGATAGTCTGAGACCATCCACCAGCATTGCAGTGAATATACATAGTGTATACATTATATTTTAATATGGCCTCAGATCCACAGTTGTTCAGAATTCAAATTCAAAAGCCAGTGGTGACAATATGAGAGTTTATCAAGGTGACCTGCACTATTATGTGATCTTTTCCAAAGTTTTTACCTTGGAAAGAGACCTGAACAAGATGCCATGGGGTGCCGGGTATTCGGGAGAGGTAAGACAAGCTGAAAGTGTTTGTTATTTTCCTTTACCTCCTGTGGTCCTCCACTTATTATAAACTGAGCTCACTGTTTCTAAATAAATCAGTTTGCCAATCCCTATTTTCTGATTGTGTTCAGAAATTGACTCATCTAACAGCAGGTAAATATAGTTACATAGTTTGTATGGTTGAATACTTATATCCAAGAATTTCAACTATGATGGGAAAGGACACGACATTCTATACATTCCCAGAAGCATCAATGCTATTTTGGTCTAAAAAGGCAACTAATCCTTTTTGAGGCTAAGAACCCACAAACAAGCCGCAGCCAAATAGTGCTGAGGAAAAAACTGCGTCGGAAGCACATCACATTTTTTTTTCCCCACAGCATTTTTCTCAGAAAGTCCACAGAGGGACTATCTGTCCCCATTATACCTTTACAGAAAACACCATAGTTTCTGTTTCCTTTAGTCTCTAATCATAACTAAGGTTTTCCATGCCCCTTATCCATTTTATGGCCCTCTGTTGAATCTGTTTCAACTTTAGGGCATCCTTACTATGAACTGGTGTCTAGAACTGAACTGCATATTCCAGATGTGGCCGCAACAATGATTTATGAAGTGGTAACATTACATCCCTGTCCTGCAAGTCCATACCCCTTACAATACAAGACCATATCCTGCTGACCTTAGAAGCAGCTTCTCCACCAGTGACTCTCCAAGATTTACTCCCCCTAGGTGTTAGAATTGGGTCCCGCAGGGTTCTCTCTCAGCGCACAGCGCCACCTGTGGGTCAATCTAACTCTGGCCCTCGACCTCGGGTAGTGAGGTGTCTGGAGTGTAAGTCCAGCTTGCGGCCTACTGAGCATGCTCAGACTTTTTGGAGCCACTCACAAGCAAAGTACCATTTCTTCCCTATTGAGCATGAGCGGTGAGGTCATGGTTACCGCCCCTATTGGGCGGGGACTTCCCTTTAAATAGTGTGAGCCGACACCCACCCGTTGCTCACACTTTGAATGTAGTTTGCTAATGACAGTAGTTCAGGGCTAGGCTCCAGTATCCAGGCAGGTGTTCAGACTAGGACTCTGTGTGGGGTTTCTTTATCCTCTATCTGCTCTGTAGTTAGTACCTATAATTCCTGAACTGTCAGCCCTACACTAAGGCTAGGAGCGGTGGGCTCTATTCCAGCTTGAGGCGTTGACAACAGGTGTGGCCTCTGAGTTAGCCTCTTTATACTGTCAAACTTCCTGTGTACTCCTAGCTGTTGCAGGAGCATGTTTTGTTGTTGACCTGGGGTGACTGTTAACCCTTGGCAGCCTTGCTGTTTCAGCTGTACTGTGCACCTGTCCAGTGAGGTTAACTGGCAGGGTGTTGTTGCAGCTTGTTCATACTGTGTACCGCGCCACATGACTGCCAGTGCAGTTTAACTGGTAGCACGCTGTTCAGACTTACAGCCGCCCATCTGGGCCTGTGGACCTCACTGCAGTGTCTGCAGACTAGCAGTTCTGTAGTTAAAGTTTATTTTTTATACATATACACAGAACCGTAACACTAGGTCATGTGTTGCATGCAAAATGTCATCTCATTTCAGTGATTTGTCTACAAATCCCAAGCAAAGTTAACTTGTATCATGAGTTTTAGGCTTTATTACATGAAGCTAAACTCTGTTATCTACAGTAAAACTTACCAATTGTGATTTTGAATAACATAACAGTTTATACACTATGTCTTATCCCAACAGGGTGACTTAGATGAAATGACTAAGTTGGCAGCAAAATTGGAGCTCACATTCCAGGTGGGACCCTACATGGCGTAAACGCTGTGCCATTTTACAGTCACTGCAAAGTGGTTAGGATTCTAGCAAATCTTATCTCCACTTTACGGGAAAACGTCTAGCAGACATTCTGCAGTTTCCAAAACCGTTGCAGTTTTGAAAAATCACAACATGTTATTTATTCTCTGATTATCCGTTGGGTGGGTCAAGAATAAACAAAATTGCAACTTGCTATGCCAGTCTGCTACATTAAAAGCCAACATGAATGTGGCCCAAATCTATTAAACTAGGTTTGTCAGTTTTCTAATGTAAAACAGCACATCTTTGGTACACGGCTAGTTTGAACCAAACATACACCACCTTTTCCTTTTTCCAAAGCCCTCGCCACTTTTGAGAAAAGTGAGTGGAGTGGGGCATGGGATGAAGATGGGGCAAGGCAGGACCTTTGTCTAACAGATTTACTATAATTTGTACCAGAATACTAGCGTAAATTATATCTAATATAGCAGTTTATGGCTGGTTTAAATTTTAACTCTGGATTTCCCAAGATATGCTAAAATTATTGAGAGCCTTTCATAATTCATCTTACACCACATCTTACACCAACACAGGAATTGATTAAAATGTAGGAAACACCAGTCTTAATAAATTCCCCCAGTGTCTTGTAATTGGTAAGACACGACTTTTAGAGAAAAACACAAAATATTTGACACCTCAATAGCATGTTGTGATATTGTATTAAATAGGCTTGATGAAATATTGCAGTTCTTCACAAAGTTAAAGGGGTTGTCCAGGAACAAAAAATGTTTTCTCTGGAGGCTGGGGAAGGTGAGAAATAAAAACTATACTTACATACTCACCTGTCCCTGGTGCTCTAGGGTGCACTGCTATCTGATCCCACCAATCAGCAAACTAACTAAAAAACTCGGGATGTCACAGGTGAGGTATGCAAGGGATGTCCCAGGTCCTGCTGATTGGCCTCAGCGGTCACGTGTGGTGGGGATGTCGCTGGAACATTCAACGGGGCACAATGGGATTGGACAGTGGCGTTGGACATTGGAGCTCTTGGGACAGGAGGATTTTTTATTCTTCACCGTCTCCAGCCTTCAGAGAAATGTTTTTTTCCTGGACAACCCCTTTTAGCATGGACACTTCTGTATAAATGAAGATATAGTTGTTGCATTGCTACCAATGGTATAAATGTAAGGCGTATCAGTTCTGCTGCGTTTACGCCACGTGGGCCCTGGCTGATACTGATACTCTCTTGCATTTACATCATCAGTAGCAATGCAACAACTATATTTCCATTTATACAGAAGTGTCCACGCTAAAAGGGGTTGTCCGGGAAAAAACTGCAGCATTTTAAAGTGACTACAAAGTAGATTTGTGGGTATGGGCCTATCTCGCAGCGCTATACTGGATTTAAATAGATCATTCTATTGCTCACTGTTATCAGCCAGATTCTGCTTTTGCCATTATTAGCTCCTAGAACTCAACCATGGCAGAAAATTCCATTTACCTCTGAAGAAATTGGTGTGAAATGATTGATAACTGTTGTGTTTCTCTGCTGTTTCTCTGCTGTTTCCCTGTGTTCTTCTGACGCACAGTAGTTCCTCTAGAGCTCTATGGATATTTTTCATTCGGGATTTGTCTGGAACTAAGACATAGTAAAGGAATAGATGAAAAAGATTTGCTTGCCGTTTACTTACATTAACTGGCATCTGTAAAATTATTATTTGTAAAATAATAGATATCCGAAGTTAATTATTTGGCGATTCTATAACTATTCTTACTGATTTGCTGATTTACAACAAAGAGTCACAAAATGCTTCTCTTTATTTCTTTCCAAATAAAGTGATATCTTTATTACTACTAGTTTCATTTCTTAAGACTCTGGCTGAGTTACAAATTGTCTTATAAGAGTATTGATTTACCCGTATGGGTTCTTTGATTCTTTTTTTAATGTGTCTCTCTTGTAAAAAGAATAACAGTTCCATATTGTGTGAGAATCTCTCCATGAGATTGATCTTTTATGATGATGGTTTAGATTTTTCGCATTACATGTGATAACTTTTATGTGGGTCAGAGTTTGTCAAAGTTTGAGCCACGGGACTTAAATTACAGAGATTTGTAGAGTTCATAATTTCTTTTAAGAATTTAGCTAAAATTACGTTCTGAGCAACTGCACCTGCCTATATGGATGGTCTCTCTGGATGAAATATATGGGATATGTCTAGAGGGTAAGGCTAAGGACTTACCGTATTTTTCGGACTATAAGACGCACATTTTTTCCCCAAAATTTCAGAGGAAAATGAGGGTGCGTCTTATAGTCCGAATGTGTCGCCGCGCACCTGCCACTGCTGTTTTTCTGCAGCGGCAGGAGCGTGGCAATACTGCAGGTCTCATACCTTTAAAGTTGCAGGCCAGCTCCTGTGCGGCGAGCTTGCAGGATCCAACCTGTTCCGGCCTACTGAAGGGTCCCAGGCCTGTCATCGCTATATTATATTACTACTGCGGCTGGTCCATGACCATCCATAATAGTAATGTAGAGAATCTCCCATAGACTATGGGACTTGCAATCAAATGCGGGGCACTAATAAAATAGTAAAAAAAAAAACCTTTAAAAATATAATAAAAAATAAAATAAAAGTTCACCTCCTTTCCCTAGAATACATATAAAAGTATAACAGTACTGTGAAACATATATACATTAGGTATCCCTGTGTCCGAAAATGCCTGGTCTACTAATATTTTTCCTGTACAGTGAACGTCAAAATCAAAAGTGCTAAACCGCTGGGTTTTTCTCACTGTTTTGCCTCTGATTTAAATAAAAGGTGATCTAAGTAGTAGACATTTCCCAAAATGGTATAACTAAAAAGTACAACTGACCCCACAAAAAAAAAACGCCCTATACATCCCCATACAGCTGCAGGGTCACCTGTCAATGTGGCCTTCCAGCCATTCCAAAACTACAACTCCCATACATTAAATATTTTACCATTTTTTGCCTGAAAATTTTTTCCCCCTATTTTTCTCCTCTAAAACCTAGGTGCGTCTTATAGTCCAGTACGTCTTATAGTCCGAAAAATACGGTATGTAGCGAAGCACAGCAAAAAACCCTCGATTTCTCAGAGTTTTTGTCTGATTCCTGATTTTTGAAAATGCAGCTTTTCCACATTTTTGCGATGTGGGGCTTCATCCTAAGGGTATGTTCACATGGAGGAAAAGGCCGCGGAAACCTTTTCCACCTTGTGAACATTCCGTGTGGCTAGCCGCGACGGGATGCTGATGCAACGATGGCATTACGTTGCGGCATACCACTCCTGATTAGGCCCAAATAAATGGGCCTAAACTGGAGCATGTCTCGAGCCGCGAACACCACAGCTGATTCAGTGTTATGGTTCTGTGTGCAAATACAAAAATAATAAACGCAACAGAACCGCTAAGCCGCAGAGCACTGCGGCGAGGTCCACAGACCCAGATGGGCGGCCGTGTGCCAGTACCAGGCAGCAGTGTGTCTGAACAGGAAGTAACGTAAAAGTACCAGTTCACTTCCCTGGGTGAATGCGTCAGGGCTGCAGCAGTGTGAACGGGCTGCGACAAGGTTGTACCAGTTGCACCAGTTAACTTCACTGGGCAACTGTGTTACGCAATGGAGATTTACTCCAGTTAACCTCACTGGGTAAATAGCTTTACAGCTTCAGTATTTAACAGACTGGAATGAAGTTTCACACCAGTTCACTGCACTGGGGAAATTGTTTGTTCAGCTTCAGGTGGACCAGCTGCAACCAGACTGCCAGGGGTTAACGTCACCCCTAACAGCAACACAAATGGCTCCAAACAGCTAGGAGCTATAACACACACAGACAGTGACAGATAGCCTAGCTAAAGAGACCAAGCCTGCTGCCAGTCCACCGGCTGGTACAGAGTCCACTGCACCGAGCCGTAGTGTGGAGCTGCCAGAACATTCAGGACTTAAAGGTCTTGCTAACAGCACTAGATGGAACCTGCCTAGCTACTGGAAGCAGCCTGGAGCTCCTGTCATAACCTCCTGTCTTATGTGTTTTTCAGATAAAGTGTGAGCACCGGCCGGGCGTCGGCTCACACCTTTTAAAGGCTAATCCCCGCCCAACAGGGGCGGTGGCATAACATCACCGATCATGCCCAGTAAGGCCAAACTGGGACTTAGCCTCGGAGCGGACCCAAAATGCCTGAGCATGCTCAGTGGGCCGAAAACTGGACTTAGACTCCAGACATCCTATTACACAACGCCGAGGGTGAGGTCCGGATTGGCCCGCAGGTGGCGCTGTGCGCCGTGATGGAACCCTGCGAGACCCGATCCTAACATTCAGCCGCGGAATCCACGGCAAGATAGAGCATCTCGCTTCTTTTTTCCACTAGCGGAAAAAAAAAAAACACTAGAGGAAAAAAAAGTGAGCAGCTCTCATGGAAGTCAATGGGAGCCTTTTTTGCAGGTGGATTCTGCCTCAAAATCTGCCTTCAGAAAACTCCTAAGGCTCCACATTTTGGAATTGCAGTTTTTTGTTACAGATTTTGCTGCGTTTTTTTTGAACCACTGTTAGGAGTGGATTTAAAAGAAGGGAAACATCTAAGTGAATGAATCCTTTATATTTCCCATTCCTTTTCAAGCTACTCCTAAATTTGGCTTAGAAAAAAAAAAGAAAAAAAAAAAAGAAAAATCTGCTTCAAAAAAGCTGCTTTTTTGCAACATGGGGCCTCAGCTTTAGGGTCAGTTAACACAGAGTTTTTTGCAGGTGGATTTTGATGCGGAATCTGCCTCAAAATCTGCCTAAAAAACGCCTCCTATTCATTTCAATGGGAGTCAGTAGTAATTTTTTTTCCACTAGCGATTTTTTTTTTCTTCAGGTAGCGGGAAAAAAAAGTAACATGACCTATCTTCAGGTGGATTCCGCGGCTTGAGACTCCCTTCTGATTAGGCCCATTCATTTGGACCTAATCAGGAGCGGGATGCCACGATGGAATGACGAAGCACTGCATCAGCATCCTGTCGCAGCTAGCCGCGCAATAAAAATGGCTGCGAAAAAGGAAGAGGCCTTTTCTTTTTCAGCCATGTGAACGGGGCCATAGAGGGGCATTGACTTCCATGGTTTTATCTCATTCACATAGAAATCTGTATAGAAAAGAAAAGAAACCCCTATCTCTCTCCTGTCCATAAGGCACAAAGATGTATGTTATAAATTCATATTAACTTCTTGTTGACTGCCTGTTGACTTTGTTTATCTCTACAAGAGATATCTGTACCTATACACCTCTGCAGAAATAACAGCTGTATGATATTGTACAGAAGCAGGAAACCAGCTGTCAGTAACAGTCGGATTCCCCAGAGTGAAGGCAGGAACGGTTGATTGCCATCCCAGCCTTCTTGATTATAGTATATAGTGTGCTGCAGATAAACATGGCATGGAATTTCAATCTCTTCTTTCTATACAGGTATATGACCAATTGTATATTTCACCTGAACTGTCTGTCTGTTTGCTGAAACTTCTCCCTCGTGCTTTTGATTTGTTTTATGATATATGAACAATTCCTATTATCCCGAATTATCTGATGTTATCTCTGTTGATCACTTTTTAATTAAAATTTTTATGAGATGGAAAAAAACGACAGATCGACACTTTTGATTTTTTTTCCCCGCTACCTTATTCGGACAAAGAGATACCTAATATGTATGTGTTTCCTATTTTTTTTTTTTACTTCTATATGTATTCTAGGAATCTATGTGCTGTAAACACACATCAGACACCCAAAAATTATAACTGTCCACCATCTCTTCTATCTCTTGTCCTGATCTGGGCACAAAGCACGACAACAGGCTCTCAAAACCACCCTGGATAAAGTAGCACCCTTTGTCACATTGCTTGAACATGTTCTTCTGCAGTGCTCAAGATGTGCTGAATGTCTGTGGAGAAAATCAAACACATCTGCACATTTCCTTCACTCCAAATTTATGCTCAAAGCCTATATGAGATAAGAAAGTGCAGCTGATTCAAAATTTTAAAATGTGAAAAGTTTTTAGACACACATGGCAGTTATATTGCAAAAAGTAATGGTTTGTAGACAAATTAGCACATTTTGATAGCTACAGGCTTATTATTTGGGAGACAAATTTGGGGCTTTTAGCCCAGCTGAAAAGTGATGAAGATGGCTTTTCAAAAGAAATTTTTTTTTAATTTATTTACTAATTTGGGTGGTATGATTGTCTATCTGAAAAGCAGAAAATTTCCAAATAACATTTGAACATTGCCAAGTTTTTTTTAAAAAAAACTGTTACAAAATTTCCTAATTTTACAGGAAGAAATGTAAAATTCAGACTACAAATCACAATGGGGCAGATTTATGAAGACTGGTGTTAATTTTCTTCATAGCCCCTGAGTCAGCAGAGGTTGTGCCTAATATATGATGAGATGCACTCCTCCTTATAAATGAGGTGCACACTCCAAGAGGCTGGGTGCCTGGAGTGAAATGTAAGTCAGCTCAAATTTTGAATTTTTTTTACAATTATTTTATTAAAATTTTCATCAAATTTCTAAATTTTACATAAATAAATAGAGATGAGCGAACACTGTTCGATCGAATAAATATTTGATCGAATATCAGGCCGTTCGAGGTATTCGATTCCAATCGAATACCACGAGGCAAACGCAGTAAAAATTCGTATCCCCTCCCACCTTCCCTGGCGCGTTTTTTGCACCAATAACTGTGCATTGGAGGTGGGACAGGAACTACGACAATGGAGGCATCGAAAAAAAATCGGAAAAAGGAATTGGCAGCCGAAATCAGGTAATTTAGACGAATGGTGAGTTTAAATTTCGATTAATTTGAGAATGTGAACTATGTGACTGTGAGACAGCGACAGATTGTTATGGTCAGCAGGGTTTATAAAAAAAAAAAAAAAACTAAACCCTACGGAGCCCTCTGGGCTACTGACTGCTAAACAACCTGGTGTGAACACTGTCTAACAGTTACTGTCACTGCCAGCTAAATAAAAGGACCAGGTGTGCTCTGTTACTGTTCACAGAGCCCTGTGCAGTCAGAGCAGCCGCACAAATAAACTAACTGGCTAGCCGGCACTCCTGGACTAGCCAGAGACCAACAAACCCTGTGTGCTTCCAGCCACCCAACCCCCAATGCAGCTACAGCCTAACAACTGGTCAGTGTGAATACTGACTGACACACTCACACACACAAGGCAGCATGCTGCCCAACTATAAATGGCATTGCTGACTAAGGGGATATTTCTAACTAGGGCCACTAAGTGTTGACAGGCTGGAACCCAAGCACCACACATACATCAATTCAGGTTAGGATTTGAATTTGATCTTAGAGCATCGGGCGTCCAGACCAGCCACCTTGTATAGGCAAGGGGCGGTCACCAGCAAATAGCCAAGCTGCCCAATCCGAGCGTCCATTGGTCGACACACATGTAGATCAACCAGTCGACCACGCCCAGCTGTTGCAAGGCAGATTAACCCCTGCAACCCTGGATTTTGCAGAGGAACAGACAGCGATGCCCATATCATGGCCGCAGTTACTGCACAATCCTAACACAGATCTACAGGCAGGGTTAGCTAGGGATTACCTTTATTTAGGGGGAAATGTTACTCACCCAGCTCTTTGGGGTTCTATCTGGTCGGGATCCCTGTCAGCTTGCAATGTGCGCGAGCTGACTTTTTCCCATAGGAATGCATTGACCAGCATTGATTGGCCGAATGCCATACAGACTACAGCATACGGCCAATCAACGCGGGTTCTTCCGGAGGAGGTGGAGTCTAAGATCCATCCACAGCAGTTTCCATTGTGGTCCGATCTCAGATGTAGCAGTGCTGACACAGCACTGCTACACGGAGAAGCGGCAGAGCTCAGCACACACAGAGATGCAGCAGAGCTGAGTGTGCAGCATGGTTCAGCACAACACACGTGTGCTGAACGTATCAACCAAAATTTATCACTAACATGAAACACATGGGGGGAGATTTATGAAGACTAGTGTTATCAATGCCAGTCTTTATAACTACATCCCCAGTGGAGGGGTTGCCTCATAAATAAAGCACTCCCTCTTTGGGGCCGTGTGCCCAAAGACAATTCTACGACCAACTGGTAACTGGCATAGTTTTCCACCACCACTTACACCATATTTCTGTTGTATATTGAGATAAACCTGGAAAGGCTGAGAGGAGTGCAAGGGGCACATTTTTTTTTACTAAAAGACTGGCTTACAAGGCATAATAAATCTGTGACTGTGTAAAAAAATGACAATCTCAAAATCACTTAACTAGGAGAATTGCAAATAAGTCCTCATTGGTGAAAAAGAGGAATTTGCTCCGAAAGCCATCTAATTTGTATTTCGTTCCCAGAATTCTTAGCAGGGCATGCACGGTCTAATAAATCCTTGTACCAGTCTTTGGCTAATGAGAGAGAAGACCCTTCCGAACTAAGAGCATTCTAGAGCTATTACCACATAAGTGATTTTATAAATGGGGCTCGGTCTGTAAGGGGTAAATGAATTCAATTAGATAAAATGATTGGAGAGAAGTTCCGCACTTGCAAATACCTCGAGAGAAAAACTTCCTTTTTCCTACTCTCTTAATTTCTGTGTTAAAATGTAATGTTCAGTAGATCTGATAATAGGTCCTGCAGGAATGAAGATGATGTGAATTTATTTTAGTGTAAAATCAGGAGGAATTAAAATGTTGCTGTACACTGGGTGAATAAAAATCTTCTGTTGAATTTGATTTACATTGTAGTGCTGCTTCCTCCTTTGTACAGTCATGGCCAAAAGTTTTGAGAATGACACAAATATTATATTTTCACATGATCTGCTGCCCTCTGGTTTTTATGTGTGTTTGTCAGATGTTTTTATCACATACAGAAATATAATTGCAATCATATTATGAGTAACCAAAGCTTATATTGACAGTTAGAATGAGTTAATGCAGCAAGTCAATATTTGCAGTGTTGACCCTTCTTCTTCAGGACCTCTGCAATTCTCCCTGGCATGCTCTCAATCAACTTCTGGACCAAATCCTGACTGATAGCAGTCCATTCTTGCACAATCAATGCTTGCATTTGGTCAGAATTGTAGGTTTTTGTTTGTCCACCCGTCTCTTAATGATTGACCACAAGTTCTCAATGGGATTAAGATCTGGGGAGTTTCCAGGCCATGGACCCAAAATCTCTATGTTTTGTTCCCTGAGCCATTTAGTTATCACCTTTGCTTTATGGCAAGGTGCTCCATCATGCTGGAAAAGGCATTGTTGATCGCCAAACTGCTCTTGGATGGTTGGGAGAAGTTGATCTTGGAGGACATTCTGGTACCATTCTTTATTCATGGCTGTGTTTTTAGGCAAGACTGTGAGAGAGCCGATTCCCTTGGCTGAGAAGCAACCCCACACATGAATGGTTTCAGGATGCTTTACAGTTGGCATGAGACAAGACTGGTGGTAGCGCTCACCTCGTCTTCTCCGAATAAGCTGTTTTCCAGATGTCCCAAACAAACGAAAAGGGGATTCATCAGAGAAAATGACTTTACCCCAGTCCTCAGCAGTCCACTCCCTGTATGTTTTATTGAATATCAGTCTGTCCCTGATGTTTTTTGTGGAGAGAAGTGGCTTCTTTGCTGCCCTCCTTGAAACCAGGCCTTGCTCCAAGAGTCTCCGCCTCACAGTGCGTGCAGATGCACTCACACTTGCCTGCTGCCATTCCTGAGCAAGCTCTGCACTGCTGGTAGCCCGATCCCGCAGCTGAAACACTTTTAAGAGACGTCCTGGCACTTGCTGGTCTTTCTTGGGCGCCCTGGAGCCTTTTTGCCAACAATGGAACCTCTCTCCTTGACGTTCTTGATGTTGCAATAGATTGTTGACTGAGGTGCAATCTTTCTAGCTGCGATACTCTTCCCTGGTAGGCCATTTTTGTGCAGTGCAATGATGAGTGTATTTGGCACTTGCAGTGAGGAGAGCTTGTCACCAGCAGTGAATTTGGCCCTTGTAGTAAGTTGAGGTTGGCACCAATATTTGTTTTGAAAATCAGGGTGGATTGAGCCTCTAACCAGCAGAGTTGGGGCAAATTCATGATGGAGGGAGCCTCTAAAAACCCCAGTTTGGACCAATTCATGGTGGAGGGAGCGTCTAAAACCCCCAGTTTGGACCAATTCATGGTGGAGGGAAACTCTAAAAACCCCAGTTTGGACCAATTCATGGTGGAAGGAGACTCTAAAAAACCCAGTTTGGACCAATTCATGGTGGAGGGAGCCTCTAACCAGCCCAGTTTGGGCAAATTCATGGTGGAGGGAGCCTCTAAAAACCCCAGTTTGGGCAAATTCATGGTGGAGGGAGCCTCTAAAAACCCCAGTTTGGACCAATTCATGGTGGAGGGAGCCTCTAAAAACCCGAGTTTGTACCAATTCATGGTGGAGGGAGCCTCTAAAAAACCCAGTTTGGGCAAATTTATGGTGGAGGGAGCCTCTAAAAACCCCAGTTTGAACCAATTCATGGTGGAGGGAGCCTCTAAAAACCCCAGTTTGGACCAATTCATGGTGGAGGGAGCCTCTAACCAGCCCAGTTTGGGCAAATTCATGGTGGAGGGAGCCTCTAAAAACCCCAGTTTGGACCAATTCATGGTGGAGGGAGCCTCTAACCAGCCCAGTTTGGGCAAATTGATGGTGGAGGGAGCCTCTAAAAACCCCAGTTTCGACCAATTCATGGTGGAGGGAGCCTCTAAAAACCCCAGTTTGGACCAATTCATAGTGGAGGGAGCCACTAACCAGCCCAGTTTGGACCAATTCATGGTGGAGGGAGCCTCTAAAAACCCCAGTTTGGACCAATTCATGGTGGAGGGAGCCTCTAAAAACCCCAGTTTGGACCAATTCATGGTGGAGGGAGCTTCTAACCAGCAGAGTTGGGGGAAATCAGGGTGGAGGGAGCCTCTAACCAGCAGAGTTGGGGGAAATCAGGATGGAGGGAGCCTCTAACCAGCCCAGTTTGGACCAATTCATGGTGGAGGGAGCCTCTAAAAAACCCAGTTTGGACCAATTCATGGTGGAGGGAGCCTCTGAAAACCCCAGTTTGGACCAATTCATGGTGGAGGGAGCCTCTAAACAGCCCAGTTTGGGCAAATTCATGGTGGAGGGAGCCTCTAAAAACCCCAGTTTGGACCAATTCATGGTGGAGGGAGCCTCTAAAAACCCCAGTTTGGACCAATTCATGGTGGAGGGAGCCTCTAACCAGCCCAGTTTGGGCAAATTCATGGTGGAGGGAGCCTCTAAAAACCCCAGTTTGGACCAATTCATGGTGGAGGGAGCCTCTAAAAACCCCAGTTTGGACCAATTCATGGTGGAGGGAGCCTCTAAAAAACCCAGTTTGGACCAATTGATGGTGGAGGGAGCCTCTAAAAACCCCAGTTTGGACCAATTCATGGTGGAGGGAGCCTCTAAACAGCCCAGTTTGGGCAAATTCATGATAGAGGGAGCCTCTAAAAACCCCAGTTTGGACCAATTCATGGTGGAGGGAGCCTCTAAAAACCTCAGTTTGGACCAATTCATGGTGGAGGGAGCCTCTAACCAGCCCAGTTTGGACCAATTCATGGTGGAGGGAGCCTCTAACCAGCCCAGTTTGGACCAATTCATGGTGGAGGGAGCCTCTAAAAACCCCAGTTTGGACCAATTCATGGTGGAGGGAGCCTCTAACCAGCCCAGTTTGGGCAAATTCATGGTGGAGGGAGCCTCTAAAAAACCCAGTTTGGACCAATTCATGGTGGAGGGAGCCTCTAAAAACCCCAGTTTGGACCAATTCATGGTGGAGGGAGCCTCTAAAAACCCCAGTTTGGACCAATTCATGGTGGAGGGAGCCTCTAACCAGCCCAGTTTGGGCAAATTCATGGTGGAGGGAGCCTCTAAAAACCCCAGTTTGGACCAATTCATGGTGGAGGGAGCCTCTAAAAAACCCAGTTTGGACCAATTCATGGTGGAGGGAGCCTCTAAACAGTCCAGTTTCGGCAAATTCATGGTGGAGGGAGCCTCTAAAAACCCCAGTTTGGACCAATTCATGGTGGAGGGAGCCTCTAAAAACCCCAGTTTGGACCAATTCATGGTGGAGGGAGCCTCTAAAAAACCCAGTTTGGACCAATTCATGGTGGAGGGAGCCTCTAAAAACCCCAGTTTGGACCAATTCATGGTGGAGGGAGCCTCTAAGCAGCCCAGTTTGGACCAATTCATGGTGGAGGGAGCCTCTAACCAGCCCAGTTTGGACCAATTCATGGTGGAGGGAGCCTCTAAAAACCCCAGTTTGGACCAATTCATGGTGGAGGGAGCCTCTAAACAGCCCAGTTTGGGCAAATTGATGGTGGAGGGAGCCTCTAAAAACCCCAGTTTGGACCAATTCATGGTGGAGGGAGCCTCTAAAAACCCCAGTTTGGACCAATTCATGGTGGAGGGAGCCTCTAACCAGCCCAGTTTGGGCAAATTCATGGTGGAGGGAGCCTCTAAAAACCCCAGTTTGGACCAATTCATGGTGGAGGGAGCCTCTAAAAAACCCAGTTTGGACCAATTCATGGTGGAGGGAGCCTCTAAACAGTCCAGTTTCGGCAAATTCATGGTGGAGGGAGCCTCTAAAAACCCCAGTTTGGACCAATTCATGGTGGAGGGAGCCTCTAAAAACCCCAGTTTGGACCAATTCATGGTGGAGGGAGCCTCTAAAAACCCCAGTTCGGACCAATTCATGGTGGAGGGAGCCTCTAAAAAACCCAGTTTGGACCAATTCATGGTGGAGGGAGCCTCTAAAAACCCCAGTTTGGACCAATTCATGGTGGAGGGAGCCTCTAAAAACCCCAGTTTGGACCAATTCATGGTGGAGGGAGCCTCTAACCAGCCCAGTTTGGGCAAATTCATGGTGGAGGGAGCCTCTAAAATCCCCAGTTTGGACCAATTCATGGTGGAGGGAGCCTCTAAAATCCCCAGTTTGGACCAATTCATGGTGGAGGGAGCCTCTAAAAACCCCAGTTTGGAACAATTCATGGTGGAGGGAGCCTCTAAAAACCCCAGTTTGGACCAATTCATGGTGGAGGGAGCCTCTAACCAGCCCAGTTTGGGCAAATTCATGGTGGAGGGAGCCTCTAAAAACCCCAGTTTGGACCAATTCATGGTGGAGGGAGCCTCTAAAAAACCCAGTTTGGACCAATTCATGGTGGAGGGAGCCTCTAAACAGTCCAGTTTCGGCAAATTCATGGTGGAGGGAGCCTCTAAAAATCCCAGTTTGGACCAATTCATGGTGGAGGGAGCCTCTAAAAACCCCAGTTTGGACCAATTCATGGTGGAGGGAGCCTCTAAAAACCCCAGTTCGGACCAATTCATGGTGGAGGGAGCCTCTAAAAAACCCAGTTTGGACCAATTCATGGTGGAGGGAGCCTCTAAAAACCCCAGTGTCTCTAAACAGCCCAGTTTGGGCAAATTCATGGTGGAGGGAGCCTCTAAAAACCCCAGTTTGGACCAATTCATGGTGGAGGGAGCCTCTAAAAACCCCAGTTTGGACCAATTTATGGTGGAGGGAGCCTCTAAAAACCCCAGTTTGGACCAATTCATGGTGGAGGGAGCCTCTAACCAGCCCAGTTTGGACCAATTCATGGTGGAGGGAGCCTCTAACCAGCCCAGTTTGGACCAATTCATGGTGGAGGGAGCCTCTAAAAACCCCAGTTTGGACCAATTCATGGTGGAGGGAGCCTCTAAACAGCCCAGTTTGGGCAAATTGATGGTGGAGGGAGCCTCTAAAAACCCCAGTTTGGACCAATTCATGGTGGAGGGAGCCTCTAAAAACCCCAGTTTGGACCAATTCATGGTGGAGGGAGCCTCTAACCAGCCCAGTTTGGGCAAATTCATGGTGGAGGGAGCCTCTAAAAACCCCAGTTTGGACAAATTCATGGTGGAGGGAGCCTCTAAAAACCCCAGTTTGGACCAATTCATGGTGGAGGGAGCCTCTAAAAACCCCAGTTTGGACCAATTCATGGTGGAGGGAGCCTCTAACCAGCCCAGTTTGGGCAAATTCATGGTGGAGGGAGCCTCTAAAAACCCCAGTTTGGACCAATTCATGGTGGAGGGAGCCTCTAAAAACCCCAGTTTGGACCAATTCATGGTGGAGGGAGCCTCTAAAAACCCCAGTTTGGACCAATTCATGGTGGAGGGAGCTTCTAAAAACCTCAGTTTGGACCAATTCATGGTGGAGGGAGCCTCTAACCAGCCCAGTTTGGACCAATTCATGGTGGAGGGAGCCTCTAACCAGCCCAGTTTGGACCAATTCATGGTGGAGGGAGCCTCTAAAAACCCCAGTTTGGACCAATTCATGGTGGAGGGAGCCTCTAACCAGCCCAGTTTGGGCAAATTCATGGTGGAGGGAGCCTCTAAAAAACCCAGTTTGGACCAATTCATGGTGGAGGGAGCCTCTAAAATCCCCAGTTTGGACCAATTCATGGTGGAGGGAGCCTCTAAAAACCCCAGTTTGGACCAATTCATGGTGGAGGGAGCCTCTAAAAACCCCAGTTTGGACCAATTCATGGTGGAGGGAGCCTCTAAAAACCTCAGTTTGGACCAATTCATGGTGGAGGGAGCCTCTAACCAGCCCAGTTTGGACCAATTCATGGTGGAGGGAGCCTCTAACCAGCCCAGTTTGGACCAATTCATGGTGGAGGGAGCCTCTAAAAACCCCAGTTTGGACCAATTCATGGTGGAGGGAGCCTCTAACCAGCCCAGTTTGGGCAAATTCATGGTGGAGGGAGCCTCTAAAAAACCCAGTTTGGACCAATTCATGGTGGAGGGAGCCTCTAAAATCCCCAGTTTGGACCAATTCATGGTGGAGGGAGCCTCTAAAAACCCCAGTTTGGACCAATTCATGGTGGAGGGAGCCTCTAAAAACCCCAGTTTGGACCAATTCATGGTGGAGGGAGCCTCTAAAAACCCCAGTTTGGACCAATTCATGGTGGAGGGAGCCTCTAACCAGCCCAGTTTGGGCAAATTCATGGTGGAGGGAGCCTCTAAAAACCCCAGTTTGGACCAATTCATTGTGGAGGGAGCCTCTAAAAACCCCAGTTTGGACCAATTCATGGTGGAGGGAGCCTCTAAAAACCCCAGTTCGGACCAATTCATGGTGGAGGGAGCCTCTAAAAAACCCAGTTTGGACCAATTCATGGTGGAGGGAGCCTCTAAAAACCCCAGTGTCTCTAAACAGCCCAGTTTGGGCAAATTCATGGTGGAGGGAGCCTCTAAAAACCCCAGTTTGGACCAATTCATGGTGGAGGGAGCCTCTAAAAACCCCAGTTTGGACCAATTCATGGTGGAGGGAGCCTCTAAAAACCCCAGTTTGGACCAATTCATGGTGGAGGGAGCCTCTAACCAGCCCAGTTTGGACCAATTCATGGTGGAGGGAGCCTCTAACCAGCCCAGTTTGGACCAATTCATGGTGGAGGGAGCCTCTAAAAACCCCAGTTTGGACCAATTCATGGTGGAGGGAGCCTCTAAACAGCCCAGTTTGGGCAAATTGATGGTGGAGGGAGCCTCTAAAAACCCCAGTTTGGACCAATTCATGGTGGAGGGAGCCTCTAACCAGCCCAGTTTGGGCAAATTCATGGTGGAGGGAGCCTCTAAAAACCCCAGTTTGGACCAATTCATGGTGGAGGGAGCCTCTAAAAACCCCAGTTTGGACCAATTCATGGTGGAGGGAGCCTCTAAAAACCCCAGTTTGGACCAATTCATGGTGGAGAGAGCCTCTAACCAGCAGAGTTGGGGGAAATCAGGGTGGAGGGAGCCTCTAACCAGCAGAGTTGGGGGAAATCAGGGTGGAGGGAGCCTCTAACCAGCAGAGTTGTGGGAAATCAGGGTGGAGGGAGACTCTAACCAGCAGAGTTGTGGGAAAGCAGGGTGGAGGGAGCCTCTAACCAGCAGAGTTGGGGGAAATCAGGGTGGAGGGAGCCTCTAACCAGCAGAGTTGGGGGAAATCATGGTGGAGGGAGCCTAGTATTAGCAGAATTGTGCAACGCTTATGGTGGATGAGTATGAGGATGCGGAGGAATTGGAGAGGTTGAGTACAGACATGGAGTTTCATGTTGGGGTGCTTTACACAGGTGGGCACAAAAATGAAGGCTCTATCCAGTGGTGGTTCATTTTTATCAAAGTGAGCCGGTCGGCACTCTCAGCTGACAGACGGGTGCGCTTGTCACGTGATGATGCCACCGGCTGCACTGAACACCCTCTCAGATAGGACGCTGGCGGCAGGACAGTACAGCACCTCCAAGGCATATAGGGCAAGTTCAAGCCACAGGTCCAACTTCGACACCCAATACGTGTAGGGCGCAGAGGGGTCGGAGAGGACAGGGCTGTGGTCGGAAAGGTATTCCCGCAACATGCGCCTATACTTCTCACGCCTGGTGACACTAGGACCCTCTGTGGCGGCACTTTGGCGAGGGGGTGCCATCAAGGTGTCCCAGACCTTAGACAGTGTGCCCCTTTGTTTGTGTGGACCGGTGAGAACTTGGTCGCCTACTGGAGGAACTGTCCTCCCTGCCACCAACGTCACATGCTGGAAACATCTCCATCATATTCTGCACCAATTGCTTGTGGCAAGCATTGATGCGATTGGCCCTCCCCTCTACCGGAATAAAAGAGGAGATGTTGTTTTTATACCGGGGGTCAAGGATAGCAAAGATCCAGTACTGGTTGTCCTCCATGATTTTGACAATACGCTTGTCGGTTGTAAAGCACCCCAACATGAACTCAGCCATGTCTGCCACAGTGTTAGTTGGCATGACTCCTCTGGCCCCACCGGAAAGTTCAATCTCCATTTCCTCCTCATCGTCCATGTCTACCCATCCGCGCTGCAACAATGGGACGATTCGAAGTTGCCCGGAAGCCTCCTGTATCACCATCACATCATCGGACAACTCTTCTTCCTCCTCCTCCTCCTCCATTAAACGCGATGAAGCGGACAGATGTGTGGACCTACTCTCCAGCTGTGACGGATCGGATGCTATCCCTGACTCCTCTGTGTGATCTGAGTTATCCCTGATGTCAATCAGGGATTCTCTCAGAACACACAAGAGCGGGATTGTAAGGCTCACCATCGCATCCTCAGAGCTCACCCTCCTTGTGGACTCCTCAAACACCCGTAGGATGTCACAAAGGTCTCTCATCCATGGCCACTCATGGATGAGAAACTGAGGCAGCTGACTTTGTGGCACCCTAGGGTTTTGTAGCTGGTATTCCATCAAAGGTCTCTGCTGCTCACCCACTCTATTCAACATCTGAAACGTTGAGTTCCAGCGTGTGGGGACGTCGCACAAAAGCCGGTGTTGTGGCACATGCAGGTGTTGCTGGAGAGATTTTAAGCTAGCAGCGGCTACTGTCGACTTGCGAAAGTGGGCGCACATGCACCGCACTTTCACCAGTAGCTCTGGAACATTGGGGTAGCTCTTTAGGAAACGTTGCACCACTAGGTTGAAGACGTGGGCCAGGCATGGAACATGTTGGAGTCCGGCAAGCTCCAGAGCTGCTACCAGGTTCCGGCCGTTATCACAAACGACCATGCCTGGGCCCAGGTGCAGCGGCTCAAACCATATTGCCGTCTCATCGAGGAGGGCATCCCTCACCTCAGAGGCAGTGTGCTGTCTGTCCCCCAAGCTGATCAGCTTCAGCACGGCCTGCTGACGTCTACCAACGCCAGTGCTGCAACGTTTCCAACTCGTAGCTGGGGTCAATCTAACAGCGGAGGAGGAGGCGGTGGCGGAGGAGGAGGCGGTGGAGGAGGAGGAGGAGGGGGGTGTTCTTCTCGTGTCCCTGCCAGGAATGTTAGGCGGGGAGACGAGGTACACCGGGCCAGTTTGGGAAGCAGTCCCAGCCTCAACTACATTCACCCAGTGTGCCGTCAGTGAAATGTAGCGTCCCTGTCCGCATGCACTTGTCCACGCGTCGGTGGTCAAGTGGACCTTTGTGCAAAGTGCGGAACTAAGGGCCCGCCTGATGTTGAGTGACACATGCTGATGCAAGGCGGGGACGGCACACCGGGAGAAGTAGTAACGGCTAGGGACGGCATAGCGAGGTGCCGCAATTGCCATCAGGTCCAGGAAGGCGGGAGTTTCAACAAGCCGGAACGCCAACATCTCCTGGGCCAGCAGTTTAGCGATGTTGGCGTTCAAGGCTTGCGCGTGTGGGTGGTTAGCAGTGTATTTCTGCCGCCGCTCCAATGTCTGAGAGATGGTGGGTTGTTGTAAAGAAGCGCCTGATGGTGCCTTTGATGGTGCAGGAGAAGGAGATAAGACAGGAACAGGGGAGGATGAGGAAGAAGTCAACAAAGTGGCGGAGGCAGATGAAGTGGTGTCCTGGCTCGTCCTCTGGAGTGCATCGCCAGCACAGTCAGCAGTGGCAGTGGCAGAGGCAGAGGCAGTGGCAGTGGCGTGAACGGCAGGCGGCCTTTGTCCTGCCGTTGCTGCCTGCCACTGATTCCAGTGCTTGGATTCCAAATGACGGCGCATTGAAGTGGTGGACAGGTTGCTCTTCTCAGAGCCCCTAATCAATTTCGAGAGGCAAATTGTGCAGACAACACTATATCTGTCCTCGGCGCATTCCTTGAAAAAACTCCACACCTTCGAGAAACGTGCCCTCGAGGTGGGAGTTTTTCGGGGCTGGGTACGAACTGGAACATCTTGGGAGATTCCGGGTGTGGCCTGGCTTCGCCTAAGCTGCTGACCTCTGCCTCTGCCTCTGCCTCTAGCTACCCTTTTTGGTGCTGCACCTGCCTCAACATCCACACTACTTTCCCCGCTTGACATCCCACCTGTCCAGGTCGGGTCAGTGTCCTCATCATCCACCACTTCCTCTTCCAACTCCTGTCTCATCTCCTCCTCCCGCACAATGCGCAGGTCAACTGGATGCCCTGACGGCAACTGCGTCACATCATCGTCGATGAGGGTGGGTTGCTGGTCATCCACCACCAAATCGAACGGAGATGGAGGAGACTCTAGTGTTTGAACATCTGGACACAGATGCTCCTCTGTTAGGTTCGTGGAATCGCGACGTGGAGGGGCAGGTTGAGGGACAATGAAAGGAGCGGAGAACAGCTCTGGGGAGCAGGGACAGTTGGGGTTATTGTTCTGTGAAGCTTGGGAATTTTGGGAGGAAGGAGGACAAGACTGTTGGGTAATAGGAGGAGAGGAGGCAGAGTCTGACTGGCTGCTGGACAATGTGCTGTAAGCGTTATCCGACAGCCATTGCAAGACCTGTTCCTGGTTCTCGGGCCTACTAAGGTTTGTACCCTGCAGTTTAGTTAATGTGGCAAGCAACCCTGGCACTGTGGAGTGGCGCAATGCTTGCTGCCCCACAGGAGTAGGCACGGGACGCCCTGTGGCTTCACTGCTACCTTGCTCCCCAGAACCATTCCCCCGACCTCGCCCACGGCCTCGTCCACGTCCCTTTCCGGGAGCCTTGCGTATTTTGAATTCCCAGTCAGAAACTGGCACTATATAGCAGTAGCAAGAAATGAGGGTATTTGTAAACCCACTATATTCTTTGAATTCCCAGTCAGACAATGGCACTATATAGCAGTAGCAAAAATTGTGGGTGCACGTAACCCCAATATATTCTTTGAATTCCCAGTCAGAAACTGGCACTATATGGCAGTAGCAAGAAATGAGGGTATTTGTAACCCCAATATATTCTTTGAATTCCCAGTCAGACAATGGCACTATATGGCAGTAGCAAAAATTGGGGGTGCACGTAACCCCAATATATTCTTTGAATTCCCAGTCAGAAACTGGCACTATATGGCAGTAGCAAGAAATGAGGGTATTTGTAACCCCAATATATTCTTTGAATTCCCAGTCAGACAATGGCACTATATAGCAGTAGCAAAAATTGTGGGTGCACGTAACCCCAATATATTCTTTGAATTCCCAGTCAGAAACTGGCACTATATGGCAGTAGCAAGAAATGAGGGTATTTGTAACCCCAATATATTCTTTGAATTCCCAGTCAGACAATGGCACTATATGGCAGTAGCAAAAATAGTGGGTGTATTTAGCCCCAATCCTATTGCTAGGGGACTTGCAGGGTATTTCTGAGGTGAAGGTGGGGGGGCACACCGTTGGAATGGGGATTTGGGGTGTATATATGGGGTATACGGGAATACACTGTCAGTGTATTCCATTCAGGATCCTGGGAAAGCTGGGTTGCGGCGATTGAGCCCGTCAGTGCCACGTTACACTGACAAGCTTCTCCCTGGAATTTAGCTCTTACAAGAGCTGTTGTGGTTGTCTTCTCCTTCCTATCCTAGCCTGTCCCTGCCTACCCAGAATCTAAGCCCTAGCTAACTGGACGGAAACCTCCGTCCCCGGTGAATTGCAAGCTCAGAATGACGTGAACCTGGGCGGCGCTGTTCTTTTAAATTAGAGGTCACATGTTTTCGGCAGCCAATGGGTTTTGCCTACTTTTTTCAACGTCACCGGTGTCGTAGTTCCTGTCCCACCTACCCTGCGCTGTTATTGGAGCAAAAAAGGCGCCAGGGAAGGTGGGAGGGGAATCGAGTAATGGCGCACTTTACCACACGGTGTTCGATTCGATTCGAACATGCCGAACAGCCTAATATCCGATCGAACATGAGTTCGATAGAACACTGTTCGCTCATCTCTAATGCCAAGCACCAGCCTCCTTTTAAAGTGTCCAGTGGTGTCATTCTTACTTAATCATGACAGATTGATCTCCAGCCCTGTCCTCATCAACACCCACACCTGTGTTAATGGAGCAATCACTGAAACGATGTTAGCTGGTCCTTTTAAGGCAGGGCTGCAATGATGTTGAAATGTGTTTTGGGGGATAAAGTTCATTATCTAGGCAAATATTGACTTTGCAAGTAATTGCTGTTAAGCTGATCACTCTTTATAACATTCTGGAGTATATGCAAATTGCCATTAAAAAAACTGAAGCAGTAGACTTTGTAAAAATTAATATTTGTATCATTCTCAAAAATTTTGGCCATGACTGTATACCTGGTGTTCTATATAGATATATTTACTTGGTATATATTTATCCAAACCTGGAGGATTTCACAGCTTTTTACTTTTCTTTTTTTATGTCTATAGTATATATGGTTCTGGGTATGAAAGATAATTATAATTCTTTTGGAGTTAGGTCAGGCTCTGTAATTGACATCAGGCTAAGAGGAGATCACTCCGCATGGAGAACTAAATGATCCTGAGGCTTTCTTTTTCTTTTTGGTTGCTATAACTCCTAGTATCTTCCCCATCTGCTATTCTGAGCTTGTATTTGTTCGTTGTTGTAATATATTACTGTACTATCCATGCTGCTGTAACACACTGAATTTCCCCATGGTTGGGACTATTAAAGGATTATCTTATCTTATCCCTAAAAGAGGTGCTCTAGGTACTGCATTATAAGAGTGAGTTCCTACTCCCTACCGTTATTTAAGGCTCATTGCTCTCATCCAGATGATTCATGAGAGAATGAGAGCAATATACATTAAAACCCCCCTGCATCTTATGTCCATCTGCATTCTTCCCCTTGTAAAAAAACATGACAGAAGTTGTCTTCCATTATTTTATTTTATTTTTTTTACTTTTTTTTATGTTTTGTGATGGAAGAAAATGTCCTGACTTTACTTTGGTTATAAAAGTAAATAAACATAATGGAGGAAAGCATTGACATACATGGAGGGGGCTCTATCTGCGTCCGTTACTCCACTACCGGTAATGTCCAGTGCTTTCATCCTATGATGGGTGACCGCAACAGACTAATGACAGCAGTGTGAACATGACCTAATTAAACCCATTCTGGCAATTATTACCACTATTTCTGGGATTTAAAAGTATTAAACATTTGTTATATTCTTGAAATTGGTAAGTTAGTCTTAAGATATGACAGTAATGCTCCATTTACAGCAAAGTCTAAATAGGGATGTGAAAGTTAAGATGATCAATAGCACCTTGCTATGTGCTTCCTCAGAATAGATGTGGTGCAAATGAAAAGTCTCTGCAAAGATTCATTATTTAATGTAGGACTTGAACTTACAGCTACATTGTAACATTTTATTGTAAGAGTGCATTTAACTAATGCTGACCTACAAGAGCTCTTTCATTGGAAGTCTTCATTAAGATTTACAAGAATACCAAAGGAATCTATCATATTGGTGCGTATGCAATGTATCTATATACATTCTCGGAGAAGAGAGATGCAACCTTTCTTGTCTAAATGGAGTCCATAATAAATACTGTAATAAAGTGTATCTCTAGTGGCAACACGTCCTTCAATATGATGCTATTGGATTCTACTATAATCTTGTTATAAATGTGGTGATCATTTTCTCCTGAGGTGGCTAAAAATAAAAATGTGAATGTGACTTGTGTTACGTTGTGCATCACTAAAAGTTCTGAATCTATGAGCATGATAAAATCAATATCTACTAGATGAAATATTTATTCTCAAATTAAGCATTGATTTCTTTAACATTTTACTCATTTAGCCTTGGCATGGACATGTCATAAGTCATATATTAGCGTAAAGTCCAGAATTAAAAAGACCTTAATTAAATTATTGGTTTGTAGAGAAATTCCACTACCAGAAAATCATATATTTTACAGATATTTAAGTAATACAGTATATCTATGAAGAACATCCTCTGTATGGTATAAAAAGTCTTACCCTCTGTTGGTTAGTACGTGAAGCTTTTACCAAGAACTACTTGCTCTGGTAGACTTGGCACAGCCATATATGACATAATCATCCATTCTGCTGAATGGACACTGTGTAGAACAATTTTCCCTGCAGTTTTCTTCCAGTCACATTATTCATCATAAGATCACTGCTGGGGAAAAAAGGTAAACATCCCCTTAATAGACAACTCCTGTAATAGTTGTTAGGGAATTGCTAGGACAGCAATTCAACAGTAGCTGTTGAACCCTGGGACAGGACACAAGAGACAGTGAGCCCTAAGCTGAAGCCCCCAACTGACCCTTCCTATTGCCAGGCCCTATCCTGCGTAATAGGCGGCAACCACAAAGACGGTCCCTTCCTGTATATGTGAGCCACAAGACACAGACAAGATGGACAACAACAAAGGGAGGTCAGCTAGCCAAGGGTCAATAACAGTCGAGCGATGCAGTGCCAAATCTGAGTCCAAAGAATAGTCAGTACGGAAAGCCAAAGGTCAAGGATGAGAATGCAAGCAAAAACAGTGACAGCAAGGAGCAAGTACGCACAAGGCAATAGCAAGCACTGGTGTGAATGAGAGCCAAGACTAAATAGGGAGGAAGAACCCGCCCATGGAGTTGACAGGAAGGCAGGCTGTCAATCACAGGGCAAGGCCAGATTAACCATTAGAGGAGCAGAGAAAACTGAAGTTGTAGGAGATGGGTGTGGTGGAAAATCAATTACCAAGGTGAAAGAATAGGGCAGTGTTCAGACAGTGCAAGAAGAACCCAAAGTAATAAATCACAACCGAACACATCTCCTGCGCCGTAGCATGTGGCCGGATGATGACGCCAAAGCCCGGACAGGCAAAGATGTTACAATAGTATGGTGCAACCAGGAAGAGTGCCCATATTGCCCTCTACTATTATGACTGAAGCATGGTGCATATGCAGAAGCTAAGCACACACAATAGAGAGCAGGTGTCACCTGTTACAGTAATAAAATAAATGAATATATCCCAAAAACTGCCCTTTCCCATATAAAATATTTTATTATTTTTAAAAAGGAGAAAAAAATGAATATTTGGTATCTATGTCTGTACCAACCTGTACAATAAAAATATTATCTGACCCTCACATTGAATGTCATTAAATCTTTGTTGCCATTTTGCATCACAAAATATGTCATAAAAAGTGGTCAAAAAGTTATTGTCATAGCTTGATCTGGCAAAAAGATGTGCCACCTATGCATTGTATTCTGCAAAATTAGTAATACATAAATGAACAATACAAATTTGGTATTGTACGAACCCATAGAATAAAGGTAGCATGTTACTTATGCTATACTGAATTTCTTGTGTTCCCTATATACTAACTCAGCTGAAAAGCTCTCCAGAATCTGCCCTTTTTGTCGCTCTGATTCTGTCTCGTCTTCACTATTGCAATTCTCTTCTAATTGGCCTCCTACTTACTAAACTCTACACTCTACAATCTGTCCTGAATGCAGCCGCCAGACTAATTTTTTGTTGAAACAGGTACACAGTTGCATCTACTTTGCACCAATTGCTGCACTGGTTGTCTCTGCACCAAACAATGGAATATAAAGGTATACCCTGACACACAAATCCTTCATAGCCCTGCACCTCCCTTATCACTGTCTGCCACCTTAAGGACTAGATCACACAAAGTTTTTTGCAGGCGGACTGTGACGTGGAAAAAAGGTTCATTCATTTCAATGGGAGCGCTCGCTTATACGCTTAAATATATGAAACACCTGTGGGATTAAAATGCTCAAAACAGCCCTTGATAAATTGTTTCACTTGTAAGCTTATAAGGTCTGAAAAAAGTTAAAGTATGTTTAAAGTTTGATGACAACATAAATCAGAGATATGGCAAATTATTTTTTTGACCTAATTTGGTGTATTTTTCACAATTTCCTCCCTATTTCCTATTTTTTCATAATCAAACACAAAACATATCGACCAACATTTATCACATGAAGTACAATGCGTTATAATCTCAAAATCACTTTGATGAGTTAAAACATTTCAAAGTTATTAGAGTATATAGAGTTATATATTAGAGTTTACATATAATGTGACAAATGTCAGATTTGAAAAATTAAGCCTTGTTAAGAAGCCTAAAACTGGCTTTGGCAGGAAGGGGTTAAAGACAGAATGTAACAATTAGCCAATGATACAACCAGACAAATTAAACAGAAAACTTTTTTTTTCTAACCTTGAACAAAAAAAACCCAGCTGGATACAAATATGATGGTTAGGCAGCTTTATGGTTAGGCAGATGGTTAGTCTGCATCATTCATCATAGTAACTTTTCAGTCCATTGCTCTGATCCTATGAGGCATCACAACAATAGACTAAACAAAGGCAATGTGAACATGACAAGTGTAGAATAAAATTTGTGACAAGCGTGTAACCAGTATAAGGCCCTATGGTAAATCTTTAAATAGACAGCAATAACTTGAACATATAGGACCAGTAACAACAATGGGACCCCCATTGGTCAATTATTGAGGAGACCCTCTCTGAGCTAGTGCATATCTGAAATGGCCTGTTTTGTTCACATAGTGCACATATACAGGTGATTTTTTTTCACTTCATTTTCTCTAATAATTTCTTGTAATACTGAGTTACCATATTTCATTTACAAATACAGTTACTACCAGGCTTAAAGAGGACCTTTCACCATATCCGGGCACATGCAGTGTTATATACTGCTGGAAAGCTGACAGTGCACTGAATTCAGCACACTGTCGGCTTTCCCGATCTGTGCCCGGTTTGAAGAGCTTATGGTCCGGTACCGTAGTGCTCTATGGTCAGAAGGGCGTTTCTGACCATTAGCCAGGAACGTCCTTCTGCCTCGCGGCGCCTATCGCGCTGTGCTGTGGAGCAGGGAGGAACGCCCCCTCCCTCCCTGATAATACTCGTCTATGGACGAACTATGTGAGCAGAGGGAGGGGGCGTTCCTCCCCGCTCCACAGCACAGCGCGATAGGCGCCGCGAGGCAGAAGGACGTTCCTGGCTAATGGTCAGAAATGCCTTTCTGACCATAGAAGAGCTACGGTACCGGACCGTAAGCTCTTCACACCGGGCACAGATCGGGAAAGCCGACAGTGCGCTGAATTCAGCGCACTGTCAGCTTTCCGGCAGTATATAACACTGCATGTGCCCAGATATGGTGAAAGGTCCTCTTTAAACAAGGTGAATACAAAGTCTCAGGTCCGTTATTGTAAGTGATAAAAGACCATGCAGTTTCTAAGAAGCTCTTTCTCTTGTGCTCGAGCGAGCCCAGATTTGTCATGACCTTTATTAAAGCTTGTGGCTCATGGCATTAGGGAGATATTTTGACTCTATATTACCACAGTGTTAATAATACCATTTGTGGTTTTACTTACATAAATTATTTGGTACAATGGCTTCTATAACATACTCTAATATATTCCGCATAATGTGCTAAATTGTGGCTCATATGCAAATATAATATTCCAGATGAATGCCCTATAATTCATACTTACTGAAAGCTAATTCAAATTGGTCATAAAAAGGAATTTTTTAAGTTAAATGTTTCAGACAAATACTTACTTTAATGGAAATGGATCATTTAAATATTAAAAGAAGCGTCACAGCTAATTTTCTGTTTTCTGAGTAATCCTATTGAGTTTCCCTCCTTCTCAGTACAGTGATTACTGCAAGTTCTGTCCCTTCAGCAGTTATTTAGGTACAGCGAAGAATATATAGTAGTTACAACCATGCCCTGGTGCCTTTGGTGCGCTCTTTAACCGCATCCTGTCCCATGTTGCACTATTACATTATGGCCTGTTAACACCTGTGATATGCTGCAATATTATGGCATAATTATGGTGTTTGGTCAAGAGCTGAGGTGTTGCCATCATTAATGGATGTCGTATAATAGCTTGCACACATGGTTGCAACCCTAGGACACGTGTTCAAGAGGGGGCACTCAGCATTATATGCCCTAACTGGCCCTTGCACACAGTATTATGAATTTATGCACATTGTGGACACCCATGAACAATTATTATACTCTGGGGCCTTTTCAGACCCCAGAGTATAATAATTAAAGACTCAAGGCTCGGGGAGGAAATAAAAAACCTGTTACTTACTTCTCCCTGGCTTGGAGCACTCCCTGCAGATTATGTCGGCCATTTTCAATGGACTCTGGATGTCACGTGAGCAGGGGCTTGCGTCACGACACATAAGGACACAATCCCTGGCCCATGTGACATCTGAGACATTTTCAAGTAGGCCCGATAGCCTGCTGGAACCAGGAGAGGTAAGTAACTGAGTTTTTTATGTTCCATGTTGTGACAATTTTTAGACCGGAACACTGACAGTTATTTGGTCATTATGCCGGAACTGAGTTCCAGCGTGCTCCGGCCCATTTTAACCACTGCTTGTAATGCAACCAAAGGTCACTGGGTCACCCTGCAATTACTTCACGAATGTTAGTGAATGTTCATATATGTATTTGACCCTTAGTGTGCTACCACCACTTCTATTTGCTAAAAAATGTCAAGCAGTGTTCGCCTCAAAGTCATAGTGGCAGTTTTTACAGTTTATTGTGTACACTTAAAGTGTATAGCTAGTAATGTGTAAACTCAGGTTTCTTTTAGAAGGAGCACCTTTCTTTAATTTGCTGCAGGCAGCAGAGAGGTTAGATTCACCCTTGTTTAAGATAACCAAATACTATAAGAAGCTGTAAATGTCCATCCAGCTATTCACATTACATTTCCAAAATAGGGCCTGTACAAATTGTCTTTTTTTTTATCTAAGCTTCTCCTCTGTTAAAACATCAGAGTCATAGCCACAGGCAGCAATAGTCTGGAACTGTCTCATTGAGCTTTATGGGAGACTTTTCTGGACACAGTATGTGCGGGAGGGGGAGAAAATAAGCTATGGCATCATCGTTACGTGGTCAGTAGTGAATGCAATGATGGCTTAGTGGTGCTTTCTATAGAGATATTCCCTTCTATTATAAACATAGCTTAGGTGTAAAGTAGGTGACTGCTGGAAATGAATAAGAATATGCGCAAGGCCGCAAAATGGGACAGGAGTAGGATCTGTTCCATATTGTGCAGTTGGAGAAACCTACCACATGGCACCATCCAAGCTCTTCAAGGGTGGACAAGATCAATGATTCTTCACCGTGTGGGAAACCTATCCTATAATGTAAATAGGACAGGTCACCATCAGCTGAAGACCTGCTGGCAGACTTGGGCCCTGTCCAATCTTGCCTATATAAGCAAAGCTAAAGCAGGAGATGGTAGGGAGCAGGAGAAAATGCTTTAGACTCTTTCTTGCCTTATACAGCTGTGAAATTGGCCTGTGGTGATGTCCGTTATGTTAACTGATGCATTTATTTAGACAGCAATGCGTGAAGTTCCAAATGCAGTGACAATGCTATGAAGATATTATCAGTCAAAGTCTAGCCGCATTGAGGAAAGCTAACTAACAGTGCAGAGCATAGAAATAACAAGTGAATTGCTGCTTGCCATTTGGATAGATGTGCGCCGTGGACCATCAGCAATAGACTTGTCAGAAAAGTGTGAGGTCTGCTTATCATGCAATCGCTTCCATTAGTTCTCTTCAGTCCATGCTGACCTGCTATTAGAGAATTTAATTTAATTTCTCTATCACCGGTGTCACGGGTTATTTCTTTCATCACTTAGAAGATTTAATTTACTTGGTAAACTCTATCACTCAGCGGCAGAATATTTGTCACTGAATGCTTGCTTGTGCCTTTTCAGGAACCCAATTTTGCACATTATTTATCACAGTCATCTCCAAGGCTAACAGTTCAAGCTAACCATTGAATGATAATATGCTACTAAAGTGCATCTAATTTGACAATAACTGAGTGTTTTTTTTCTCTTAAGTATATGAGCAAAGTGTCAATGGAAAAATTCATTTGAAAAGGCAATATTAACCCCTTCCCGACATCTGCCATAATGTCAGGTATTTAAATTTGTTGCCAGCTCAGGAGCTGCAGAGCCTATACTATTTCACAGCGACAGTGACCAGAGGCACTACAGTATCTGAAGGGTTACTATCACTTTTTTCCATACTTCTTCCCACCATAGTAATATTGTGCTTGAGGTCTCGTTCTGCTACTACAGCAATTTTACCACACATTGCAATACTGTAGTGAAGATCACCAGCTGTATTATAAAATAAAAAAAATAAAGTTCAAGTTACCACTTTAAAACATTGAACTAAAACATGATCTAAACCTCACACATGTCCAAAATATCAATAAAAACAAAGGCAATTTACACATAAGCATAAAAAAGTTCCAGTGCCAAAATAGGGTTACATGTACACATTTTTTTTCCAAAATCATATTTATTTTTTATTGTGTTAATACATGAAAAAAATATAGCTCCAATTCCAAAAAAGTTGAGATGTTGCGTAAAAAAGATATTACTATTATAATGCTATAGTTTGAGAACCTCATACAAGTATATTTTATTCACAATGGAACATAGAACATGTATCAGAAGTTGACAGGCATTTTTAAATTTCATTTGAAAAAATTACCTTATTTAGAAATTAATAACAGCAACACATTTCAAAAATTGGAGGTGTTATCATGTCTATCATTGGGTAGCATCCACGTCACAAATGTCTGGAAAGTGAGAAGACCGACTCCTAGAGTTATGAGAAGGAAAAGGTTCCTTTTAATATAACACTCCTAAAAAATGTCACCAGGAAAATTTGTAACCTGAGAACATGAATAAAACATGGCCTTTCTTAGTCTGCCTACGTCCCTTTCCCAGGGCACAAGGACGATCATTGCAGTGCTACCACTATTGGGGAAATAAAGGAGATACAGGAAATCATTGGTTAGAAGTGGAGGTCTTCATGTTGGAAAGAAAAGCCTGTTTCAAATCAATCCACCACCAACAGATAAGCCCAACTTGCCCCTAACTCTCATTGGCTCCAAATCACCCTAACTATCCTCACTCTGGGTTTCCTGCGTTATTACCTATGCTACCATTTTCTAGTACAAGCATAAATGCCATTCTCATTTAACAGTGGTGTAATGATCATGGTCACGGGGGGTGTGACTGCGACTGGGCCCAGAGGGGTACTGGGCCCATGGCCAGCTGGAAATGGCTGGGACCCTGGACCATGAGGTTAGCAGAACTAGGCTTTTATACATATTGTTAATGGAAAGGGGCCTGGAATCTCATGGTATACCCTTCCAATAGATGCCAGCCCAGGTAGGCTGAGCTTATTTTTAGATAACTAAAAATTAGAAAGTTATATTCACCTCTTCTGCGATGCTGCTGATTCCTGGCATCCTCTCCAGGCCTCTTCCATCCTGTGACTGAGTATAATAAATCTCCTGGTCATTCTCGCAATGTCTGTCTCTCTTCAACATCCTCTTCAGTCTTCGGTTTGATATGTGGTCCTGCTATTCATTGCCTACAAATATAGTTTCTTTTGTTTGGTCTCCTCATGAACCCTTAGCCAGAACCTATGTGGGAAACGGGTTGAGACAGTGAGATTAGGAGTAAGATAGTTAGAACATGAGTATCATCAAGCTATATACTTTATATAGCGAGACATGAAGCCATTTTTGTAGTTAACTTTATTTATGTTAACTACAGCAATTACACAGCTAGTGTCCATCAATTGTAGCGAATACACAGATTTGAGGATATTTGAGGATAATATTGGCACACTGGCTGGGTGATTGAGCTACATTGGATAATAGTGTGTATATGCAATAGTGATTAGGGACATGTCCTTTTGTGCAGGGTTTTAGAGATAATATCACCCTAAATTAGTGGGGTATCCCCCAGAACCACTGTTCACCAACTTTTTCTTAGGGATTACTCCTCCTTTCTGAAGGTGGTCAGTACATGCTGAGAGTATAATCATCCTCACACATGGGTTTTTAACATTAAGAATTTTATAGAATTATTGTTATAACACAAAGAAAATATCAAACAAGACATCAACAATAAAGGGGTACATGGCAGAGAGAAGGTCAGGGGATGGGATGGAGGATAGAACAAGAGAGATGACAGGTAGGGAGAAGTGGGGAACCCCTGGATGGGAGTCAAACATGTGGGTTTTATGTGTGGGATATCCTTGAGAGTGGGGAGTGTTATCCAGTATTTTGAGTTCAGTGGTTATATTTCCTAGGTAACTCACAACTTTATATAGTTGAGTTCCTACACGATCCAGATATCTGTAACCCAACATAATCTTGTTGGTGATCAACATTTATAGCATAAAAAGGTCAACATCCATATAGACTCTAGACAGTGAGGGAAAAGCAATTCCATAAGTACCTCATCACTCCATTTTCCACCCGTCCTCATCAGGGACAGAGATATTACTAATGGCAATGACAAACATTTGTAATGCTTTTGTTACCAGTGGACTCAAAATTCAGGGAGAATTTTGGAGCAGGTAGTTAGTGGCTGCTTTAAAGGAATTGATTCCCAACACCAACATGGGTTAGGGTGAAGCAGGAAAGAGTAGTGAGGTGTCAATACTTTGAATTGGTGTGCTTAGAAAGTGCTGAACAGCTTAACTAGTCTAACAGTATGAGCATTACCATTAGACTGCATGGTGCGGTACAGGTAACCTCGTGACTAGTATGTTACAGAAGCTTTATCTGTGTGCAGCAGAATACCAAGCGCCCAGCTTCTGTTTACATTGATATATATTATTGTGTTCATATTTTTAGGAGGTTTTCTGACTTGTACCCCACTGATCACTATAACAGGGGTCCTTTGCTCCCCGTTCTGAATGAAGTGATAGATAGGCACGCTATATGCCAAGAAAGTACACAACAAGTTCATTTTAGGTGAAAAGGCTTGGGTGTGATGCTGTCACCTGTGTATATGTCAGTGCCAAAGATGTGAAAGGTTGAAGGTTGCAAGCCCCAGAGAAGAGAGAAATTTATATATTTGGTACAGCATTACTGAATATGTTGCCACTAATTAAATGCCTTTAATTAAGTAAACTCTATATTACAAATCGTTCAATGACAGACACATAAAACATCATCAATGAATGACTAGATTATAGAGTTTCTTTTTGATATTATGTAGCTTCTGCTAGATTAAGATATGCTGTATAGACCACATCATTACTTAATGCACCTAGTGACAGACATATGTTGTATGATCATATTCTTATTAGTAAATATAATCTTCATATACTGGTATGAGAAATTATACATTGCAACTATTACTGTTGTCGTGAGGGTTTTTTGAAATATTTCACCATTTGAACAATTTAGGATCCAAATTTTTATAGAATAGAAAGACATTCATGTTACTCATAGCAGTTAGACTTTCATGCTTATAATAACCAGGCTTAAATCAGTAATAATAATAATCTCCAAATCCAAACAAATCAAACTAAGCAATACAGAATGTTTCCAATATAAACAGCTGGTGTTATATGATGCATATTTGCAATAATCAGATTGACAATGTAGACAGTGTGTGTCCTCAGGAGTATATGCACATATCAACACTTGACACTTTACTGAGATTCAAGATCATTTTATTTACTCCATAATATATTACTATCCAAAAAGGCAACATATGTAGAATTCCAGAAAAATCCGATTTCTGTCATTTTTCAAGTTCTGTAAATAATCAAAAACCTCTTACAAAACCAAATATTATACTAAATAAACTTTAAAACCCCACAATCAATAGGACAATAGGACTCATAGTCATATAGGCCCTAATCAGCGCCACACCTCCCATGAGGCGACCTGAAGCGACCGCTTCAGGCGACGCTATGCCAGGGCCTCAGGGAGGGCGGCATTTTTGGTTACCTAAGCCAGTCCAGGACAAGCTGTCCTGGACTGGCTTAGCACTGAGCGGTGGTTTGGGGAGGCCACTGGAGCAGCGCTGCTCCAGCCGCCTCCCCTCATGCTCAGGCAGAGAGCAGGTCGTCTCCGTGCCTGCTCTCTGCCGGCGAACGGCGCTAAGCCCCTCCCCTGCACTTCACCATGCCCCCTCCGCTCCGTCACGCCCCCTCCGCTCCACCACGCCCCCTCCGCTCCACCACGCCCCCTCCGCTCCGCCCCCTCCGCTCCGCCCCCTCCTACCGGTGGGGGGCGGCTTTCTGTAGTTCGCCTCGGGCGGCGAAAGGGGCAGGTTTGCCCCTGGCCCTAATGCATGGTACAGTAACCCAAAAAATGTGGCCTACTCATGTATCAATGCAGGTACAGCTTACAGTCACCCAGTGGCGTAACTAGGAACGGTGGGGCCCCATGGCAAAATTTTGACATGGCCTCCCCCCCCCCCCCGACTGACAACTGCCGAAGACCCCGACCCAATCCCCCCCCCGCATTCCTGCGCTCTTTATTATGCCCCAAACTGGCCCCTACACACAGTATTATGCCCCACAGTGACCCCTGCGCACAGTATTATATCCCATATAAACTGGAGTGAAGTCAAAACTGGGTCTTGAACCTCAAGAGATGTAATCAACATGTCCCAAATTGCTCACGCTAATCTTATCCTAAAGTGCTGTAGAAGATTCATTTTGCATCACATCCTCTGTAGAAAATGTCCATATCACAGTCATCAGTGTCAGACTGAAGGGCCTAGGGCCGACCCAACAGCTTCCTGCTAATAGCCTACACCACGGCTCCTTCAATGAAATCTTGTATATGTGCTGACTATCTGGCGTTACTGACTATTTTCCCAGTATTGTCATCCTCTGTAGTATTGTGCACGCCCCAATAGCTCCATTGCCGGTTTATGCACAGTATGGGGAATGACATTGCCTTGCAGCACTACACGTATGTGCAAGATTATAGTGCGGAAGCTGTGATGCATACATAGCACACACGACTTCCAACAGCAATTTTAAGCCCCCCACATTATAATGCTTTACATGGTATATAATACTACACAGTGCCCTCCACATTACAAAATGCTTCCCTGACCCTACCCACAGTGGCCCCAGATGGTATATAATGCTCCATAGTTGCCCCACACAGTATAAAATCCTCCCATAATGGTCCCACATGGTATATAACTGTCCATACACTATAATATGCTCCTCAGAGCCCCAACACAGTATAATGCTCCAAAGTGGCCCCACACAGTATAAAATCCTCCCATAGTGGCCCCACATCTATTCAGACCCCAGAGTATAATAATCAGAGACCCAGGGGACGAAAGGGAAAATAAACAGTTATACTTGTCATGCCTTACCTCTCCTGGGTATCCTTGCGTGCTCCGTTGGCTCCTCTGGCTTCTACTGCAGATCTGCGGCTCATGTCATGTGTTCGGACATCACCGCTGAGTCCTGTGATTGGGTTTCCATGGTCATATGTGGCACACTGACGTTATGACGCAATCACGTCCCATGTAACTGCTGAGGCCCAATCACAAGACTCAGCAGAGAAGTCCAGAAAACATGACGTCTGCTACAGACCAGAAATGACCAGAAGATGATGCCGGATTGAATGTTTATTTGCACATGCTTCTATTGGAAAGGGCCCTGCGACACATGACACTGGACCCCTTTCCGTTATCAATATGACCGAACCTAGCATCCTTTGGGGACAGGGGCCCTAGGCAATTGCCCAGTCTGCTCTCCCTTAAAGCCATAGAATACCATGAAAACTCATCTTCAGTTTTTCTCCAACCTCAGCATATATATCTAGTATTGATTTTGTTGGTATTGAAGTGTTCTATAGAGTAGCCTATAGGGGAAATTTCTGAGAAATTGCCATGCATGGAGCCTACTGTGCTTTTAGAACAACAATCATCCCTAAAATGCCACAAAAATGCCAAACACAAAACTGCCATGCATGTATCGTTTTGGTAATTTGATATGGACCTGATGTTGGTGACATTTATCATCATAAGTATACGGTGAATGTCGGGTATTTAAATAAGGCGGCTGCTCAGTAGCTGAGTGGCCACCATAGCCACCAAGTCTGCACAGTATTATACAACCACCTCCTTCCCTAGAACACAAGATAAATAATAAAGTGAAACACATACTCATTTGATATCCCTGTGCCTGAAATTGCCTAGTCTACAAACTTATAAATTTATTAGTAGTGGGGAAAAAAATCAAACTGCAGTATTTTTGCTGTTTTGCCTCTCTTAAAAATTTTAAGTAAAAGAGATCAAAGAGGTGCTCTTCTGTATTCTTACTGCACAATCCATGTGTTGCCGATGAATCATTTATTTTGGATTAAATAAAAACTAAGCAATTTGAAAAATTTGGGTCAAACCCGTTTTGTGACGATGAACTGGTTTGCTAATCTCTACAAAAGAGGTGTTAGGTGCGCACCTTCTTACCTGCTCTCTCTGTCTCTTTATTTATTTATAGATAGTCATATATCAATGTTACTACGTTTGTTAAATTAGGTGGTCTATATAGAAACATGTCAGATGACAGTCAGTGTGAATTAAGGAATAGAAATATGGCTGCTACTTATACCCTAGGCAATAAAAGGTAATAAACTTACCAAAATCCAGCCTTATTATATTTTATGTATTTGTTTATTCCCTATCCCAAATGGTCTATTTTCTCTCTCACTGAAAGCTCACACTCTAGAGGCAATTTCACAGGAAGTTTTTCTAGAACTCTTTATGCTGAATAGTAACTGCACATATCCTCTGCTATCAAACCCCGTGCTGCGCCTTACACCATGATAATCAAGTAGCAATATCAGGAACCATCTAAGAGTTACGAAATTATTAATCTGCCAACCATAGAAGTTTACACATATTTGTAGCTGACCTTCAAGTGGTTCATGACAGTGGAGTAGCCTGGGCCTCACAGACACTCTGGGGAGAATTATTAAAAATGGCAATTCTTTTACATTGATGTTGTTGTGTTATGTCTAATTATGTCCCTTTATGTTTTCGGGTACCTATAGGCCCTAATGTTTGTTGTTGTCTGTTTTTGAAAAAATTGCAATAAAACTTTGAATTAAAAAAAGGCAATTCTTCTACTAGTTTTAGTTCATTTCCTGACAGGAACACGACTTGCTATAGTTACTAAGAGTCTCTGGCCCCTTTAGTAGTTCTAGTACAAGTAGATGTACCCTATAGGAGATTTGCACCACAGAGGGGCTTATATAGATTTGTGATATAACTCAAGCTAGTTTTCTGGAATGAGTGAGGGTTCGTTCACATGTACTCGGTGTCTGGTGTGTGCATTGCGGCAGGTTTCCGTCTTCAGCCCTGGTGAAACTGGACAGGGGATGGAATCCTGGAGGTCAGCTTTAAAACCCATTCAAGTGGTGGGAGAGAAAATATTTGAGTATAATTTATTTTCTTATTTTATTACTGGCTTTGGTCAACTTTAGTTACCTCAGAAAACCCCTTCAACATTACGTATACCTGATTTATATTGAGTGAATTTATGCAAATATTATACACTGTCTACCAATAAGTATTTGGACACTCATGCAAATGAAGATGTTGGCATTAATGCATTGGTAAAGTCAACAGTAGATATAAAGTAGTAGCTCACCATATACCCGTTGTATGGTCCAATCTTCAGGGTGCACGGCTGGACAATCCCGGACTCCTGGGGTAAACGGTAAACGGACTGGAATATATTTTGTACAATTAATGCATTGGCATTAGTCACATGCAATATGCCATGAAGTGCATCAGAGTTGTGTGATTTCGAGAGGGGTAATTGTGGGGTATCACAGAAATGGTTCGAACCTTAAGGGACATAGCAAGCAAATTGAATTACCCAAAATCGACAGTGGCCTATGTGATTATGAAGTACAAAGTGAACGGTGATTATTGGAATGTGCCCTAAGTCGGCAGACCCCCGAAACTGGGAGGTAGAGACTGACGAGTACTCGCCAGAGAAACCGCACCCAACCGATGGCTCACATACACCAGGAGTTTAGCAGGCATCCGGGAGAATTGTGTCGCTCAATACTATCCGTAAGGCATACACATCTGATGGGTTCTACCAACTACTGAATATGAATAAATATTTTTCTATTCTACCACAGGTGTCCAAATACTTATTGGTGGATAGTGTCTCCTTAGATAAAAAAAACAACAACTTTATAATGGTAAGTAGAGTATGGAAACATTTCAGCGTGAATTCTCGGCAGTGTTCTGACCCTTCAGACTCTTACTGATACGCTGTTTTAAGTGGCCACAACATTCTTAGTGCTGTGCACCATCATTTTTAGGTATGGTCAGTACCAAACATACAGCGCTGTATCTGCTAAACAAGGAGACATAATGCTTATGGCTGAGCTGTGGCTCTTCAGACTCTTCAGACTGGGGCTTACTTCATAAATAATAATATTTCATGCATTCATAGTGGATTTGATTATATAATTCAATTTTATTTATACTGTATGAATCATAGAGCATTGAGTTATGTGTTCTTCTATTGTTTGCATGCAGTTAGTCATATTTTACACTTTTAACTTCTGCTATCTTGATAATATTAAGCAAGTTACTGTATACTTCACTATTTCCACCTGATGCCTAATCCTTTCATTCTCTGCATGTCTAAGTGTTCTTTGTGTTTACTCTAAGAACCCTCATACTTATTTATCCACTTCAAGGCTGTCACCCCAACAGCAGATTGATGAATGGATAAGTCATTCTGTAGCAGAGATGTTTTTTTCCACTGTAAAGCAACAAATACAGAAGCCTGACAGCGAGTACAGTATACATCTTTTTTTGTGCTTAAGTCAAGTGCATTGACTGATGAACTATCTCCCAACATTCACGGCTACATTGTTTCAGTGTGTTATCTACATTTCTTATCTTGTATAATAAACCAAACAATTTGAAGGGTTTCTTCTGCCAAAAAGTGTAAGCTGATAAATACTTACAATTAGAGATGAGCGAACACTAAAATGTTCGAGGTTCGAAATTCGATTCGAACAGCCGCTCACTGTTCGAGTGTTCGAATGGGTTTCGAACCCCATTATAGTCTATGGGGAACATATACTCGTTAAGGGGGAAACCCAAATCTGTGTCTGGAGGGTCACCAAGTCCACTATGACACCCCAAGAAATGATACCAACACCCTGGAATGACACTGGGACAGCAGGGGAAGCATGTCTGGGGGCATAAAAGTCACTTTATTTCATGGACATCCCTGTCAGTTTGCGATTTTCGCAAGCTAACTTTTCCCCATAGAAATGCATTGGCCAGTGCTGATTGGCCAGAGTACGGAACTCGACCAATCAGCGCTGGCTCTGCTGGAGGAGGCGGAGTCTAATATCGCTCCACACCAGTCTCCATTCAGGTCCGACCTTAGACTCCGCCTCCTCCGGCAGAGCCAGCGCTGATTGGCCGAAGGCTGGCCAATGCATTCCTATGCGAATGCAGAGACTTAGCAGTGCTGAGCCAGTTCTGCTCAACTACACATCTGATGCACACTTGGCACTGCTACATCAGATTTAGCAATCTGATGTAGCAGAGCCGAGAGTGCACTAGAACCCCTGTGCAAACTCAGTTCACGCTAATAGAATGCATTGGCCAGCGCTGATTGGCCAATGCATTCTATTAGCCCGATGAAGTAGAGCTGAATGTGTGTGCTGGCCAATGCATTGTATTGGCGTGATGAAGCAGTGCTGAATGTGTGTGTTTAGCTCAACTACACCGGTGGAGTAGTTGAGCTAAGCACACAGATTCAGCTCTGCTTCAATCAGCACTGGCCAATGCATTCTATTGGCGTGATGAAGCAGTGCTGAATATGTGTGCTTAGCTCAACTACGCCGGTGGAGTAGGGCTCATACCAGGAAAGCTGACAGTGCTCTGAATTTATTGCGTTGTCATCTTCCTAGCGGTATATAATACCGTATATCGGTGAGGACATGAAAGGTTTAATACTTAATAATTCAAATGGGCTATTCATTGCTGGAGCAGCCCTGGCCATTTAAATCCATAGTGATGGAAGCTTTTGCCATGCCCATGGATACAGGAACCACCCAGCATTGGTCTTGTGTGTATTTAGATGTGCCCAAAGAAAATCACAAAGGTTTCAGATACTATTCTTATTTATGCACTGAGAAACAATTATTGGAAACAGAAAAGACCAACCCCAATTATATAAGAGCTATAAATTGTATAAGTACGATACCCTGTCACCCTGAGAACTTTGGGATTTTGTTTATCCGAATCCATTCAGCCATTTCAAATATATAAGCCTCATTAGTGTTTATACAAATTAAGGTATACAAGCCAAGTGGGCAGTAACAGTACATTACATACAGCATCCAGAGCCTAGTATACCCTCATTTGCATAAAAAAATAAAAAAGCTTATGTATTTGGAATGTCTTGACAAGTATTGAAAACAAAAGACCAAAAATTGTAATGGTGACAGGGCATATCAGAAGATCTATGCCATTGAGCTTATTAAACCTGGTGACATGTCTTCCTTGAATAGTAGGTAAATTATAAATCACACAAAACATGTGTAATATTTCCAATATAATCTTTAAACATAAAAATTGATAAAACTCACTAATACTGTATACCGTATGTACTCGAGTATAAGCCAACCCGAATATAAGCCGAGGCCCCTAATTTTACCACAAAAAAACTGGGAAAACTTGGTCAGAGTTTTTGGGTGCAGTAGTTGCTGGGTACTGGGGAAGGGGAGGGGGTGTTTTGGATGTCTGTCTGCCCCTTCCCTGAGCTTGAGGACTGAGTTTTTTTCCCCACTTGGAATTCAGCCTGGCTGAATATAGCATATCTGCAGTGCTCCTATTAACCCCTTCCCGACGGTACAGGAGCACTGCAGATACCCTATATTCAGTAGACCGGGCACTTTCAGGCACAGGGATACCTAATGTGCTTGTGTTTCACAGTAATTTTCTACTTTTGTGTCTATTCTAGGGAAAGGAAGGATTTAAAACTTTTAATTTTTTTATTTTTTTAAAGCTTCTTTTCCCCCCCACTATTTTATGGGAGATTCTATACATTGATATTGCAGCTGGTTATAGACCCCCCCCCCCCCTTAAAAAATAAAAAAATAAATTTGCTGAGGGGGGCTTTTTCAGCACAAAAACTGTGCTGAAAAATTTGGCTTATACTCAAGTATATACGGTAATTATGAAAGCTGTTGCTATCTGTCCCAAATTTAGTGCTTGCCCCATGGTTCAGGAAGCTCCAGGTCTACATTTGTTATGAGACAGTCAGGGACCCCCCCCCCACGCCCCTATCATGTTGGTAAAGTGCTTGAAGATTTCAGTTAAGCCAGTCCTGTTCTTCATCACAGCTGATCCAGAGACATAGCAAACTGCTGACTTGATGGCCAGTCTCCTTCACACACATCTCAGCTCATTGCCTGTGAACTTGAATATGTAACTTGAACTTTTTGGGCCACTGGACCACACTACATTCGGGACATTGGGGCAGCTGTCATGATTATGTAATGTTAGTAAGTTTTAAGTTTATATGTGGAACCCAATCAAAGAACTTCTTACGCCCATGGGCAACCCTTACAAAGCCTTGATACCACAACACGTAAAGGGGTTCCAGTGTAATTGATAACTTGGTTACAATGCATAAGCACTAGATGAAGCTGCCTTCTTACAAATCAGTACATTTTGGAATATCAATATTAGCTAGTACATCACACTGCCAAAGCTTCCTGTTCAGTTCATGCATAGCTTCTCACAGCAAACACTTACAATAGTGCCAAGTGTGCGCACATCACACAGTCAATTTTCAACTGTATATTAGGTAAATTCTAAACTCTTCTAGGATTTAGCTAGTTTTGCTATGAACATCAATTAAACATTATCTGTGGCCATAATTCCTGCACCTTGTCCAAGCAAAGCTTGCTGAGCACAGGTGATATATGTGTGACATGTTTTATGTGGTTGATGTGTACATGTCAAAAGCAAGGGTTTAGTTATTCACCAGCGTCAATCTGTCTGTGAGATCCTAAGTATTTTCCTCCAGTAATGTCACTGCTTCTCTGTCAGTACGGAGAACTTTGCGGGAAATGTTATTCATTACAGCTGCAAATCTGTCACCGGGGTTGGCATGGCTCGTTAATGACAACATTTATTTCAAAGAACCATGTTTCGCTTTGTTGCAGGAGAGTTGACTTTGTGATCGTAAAATGTAATGAAATGCCAAGATGATAAAGTGAAATAAGTTTGCCAAAAATACAACTAAAGTGATTCAGATCTTCTTAAAAATTACCAAGCTATTGGCTTCTGTTAGGGTATTTAGATATATTTTGGTATCTCGCTACCCGAGCAAAGACTTTATTTGCGCAGGACACATAAAAATTCCCAATGTTCTCTTCTTGATTTCTCAATTAGTATAAGCTATGACAAAGCCATATATCAAGTAAGGATCAGCTATAATGGAAGTCATTATTATGTAAAGATAAGGCTTTATAAATGTAGCATCTTGTCTCACTATAAACTATCCTCTAGCCAAAACTGTTTAAGTCAGCAAATAAGCCGTATTCTAGAAAAGTATCATGACAAGGAAAAGCTGATTGAAACTTCAGCTTTGCGGAGGTTATACTAATCCTGATGAGCTAGCATTTACAGCAGTAGTGGGAATTATACATGTGTATTAGTATGCATAGAGATGGAAGAAAGGACTTGCCCATTTCAGAGCTCTTGAACCTCTTATGAATTCTTTTCAAAGAGCTACATTTTTCTTTGTACCATTTAAGTGCGATGTAAAATTTTAACTTTAAGAAGTTAGCAGCATACAGTAGCCAGAGAAATAGCCGCCGCTGATGTGTCCATGCTTGCTACGAGCTCACATACTGTATACAGGACAAGTCAAATGCTTCAACTTGTGTGGTTGAATGAACTGTATGAGTATCAGGAGTTTAACCAGTTCAAGACCAGGCATAGTTTTGATTTTGTTTATCTTGTTCAGTTATTCCGATAGTTATACATTTTATATTGTAATACAAATTGCTTGTTTTTTTTTAATGGACATATTATAATAGCGTTATATGAAGGGAAAATTCAAACAACAGTAAATACAGTACATGTGATTGTTCTTTTTTTTTTTTTACTAATTGTTCTTTTTTTTTAACTTTTTTTTCAAATCGTGTCACATGTCACATTTAAGCTGTGGTTATCGGTGACATTCTACAGTTGTAGTTTTGGCTTGTGATGTCATTTAAATAGTTTTTTTTATTTTAATTTGTGTTTCTAAGATATACATTTCTATACAAGTTAGTCCTCGGCTTACGACGTTTCGTCATTACGACAGCTCCCTTGTAACAGAAAACTGCCAGCACTCCCAGCTAGCAAGGACTAGCCTGCGGAAAATCAATGCTGGCAGCTTGCTGTTACAAGTGAGCTTGTAAAATAAAACCCTGAAACAGAATGTGAAACTTACCGTACGGTGCAGGGCGGGCGGGCATTCAGGCCTCCTCTTTCTCCGATGTTCCGTCCTCCTCCGGCACTCGCAAGCTGATAATGGCCAGGGCACATGCGCAGTATCATGATGCTTCTATTACGGCTACTGCGCATGCGCCCAGGCCATTATCAGCTTGCGAGCGCCGGAGGAGGACGGAACATCGGAGGAAGAGGAGGCCTGAATGCCCGCCCGCCCACCCTGCACTGTACGGTAAGTTTTAAAGGGGGGGGGGAGGTTGAGCCGTTCCTACGCGGCGTCGGTATGGTAGGTTCCGACTTACGTCGAAATTCGGTTTACGACGCCGCGCAGGAACGGATCAACGTCGTAAGTCGAGGGCTACCTGTATAGCAAAGAAAGCTACAGCTGTAGCAGACATTGAACTAACATATGGTGTGATGCATATGTTTGTTGGGCAGTGCCCACTCCCTCCTCCCCACCCACCCCTCACACATTTAGTATCTTTAGGTTACTCCAAGTCATAGACCTATTTTTAATGCAAGTAGGGGTAACCTGATCGCACAGCTAGTAAAGAGATTCCTGTGTAACTGCGTAACTCTTGAGTTCCTGAACTAGCTTAATTTTTACTTTCCACTATTAATATTACTAGAATGCTTTACTTTATTAATCCACAAAGGAAATTCATTGTCCTGCAGCTCCTCATCATTATATTACATTACATTACGATACATTTGTTACATGGTGCAAAAATTGTAAGCACTAGGATACAGTCTAGGACCATTTACAGATGGGGGTCAGTTAGGAGTTCAGGCCAGGACTACTTTTGAGGCCCAGGGACATGGTTATTAGCAGGGGCGTAACTTGAGGGGGTGCAGAGGGTGCAGTCACACCGGGATCCATAAGCAAAGACATTAGTACTAACATTGCAGCTTCCATCTGGTCCATAAGCCAAGAAGACCCTAAGATTACCCTATCCACACTAAGGTTGACTAGGTTGACTAATCTCCTAACCATAACTATCAAGAATTCGCTGTAGGGATGAGATAGGGGGCTCCGGACAAAAGATTGCACTGGAGTCTACAAAACATTAGTTAAGACGCTGGTTATTAGTTCATACCCTATGGTGCAGGATATGAATGACCTAAACCTCTCACTCTCACAACTCATACTAAAGTTGCTCTGTTGAAAGTTCACCAGCCCATTGAGAGGTTGCTTTGGGTTTGCCATAATTTAATGGAGCTTTTTCAGAAACCTCAGCCATCCAGCTGGGTCCTGATCATAGATCTGGCCCTCCTAATTAGTTTCTCAATCATCTTTATATCAGACACCCTGGCATTGCCTTCCCAGGCCATAACAGTGTAGAATTAGTTGCTGGCCACTACAGAGTAGTAGAACGTATCTAATAAACTGCTGCAGACTTCTAACAACCAGAGTGGTTGCAGTCTACTCACACTCTTACTGGACACACTCTTGGCATGTAGCTGCCATTCCAGTTTGTTTTCTATTGGGATGCCACCTCCAGAAGCCTTCACTAACTTCACTCAACATTTGTTTAGACTATGTTGGCTTTCCATTGGACTCCATCGATCACTAATTTATTTTATGATAAAACAGTAAAAGAGGGTTTTGTGTGTGTGTGTGTGTGTGTGTGTGTGTGTGGGGGGTCTTCAATTTTTTTTTCTAACAGTATGCCTCTATTTTTTTTTTTATATTTTATTACTGTCTTAGTGCTGATCAGTTGTCTAACAGCAGTCCATTGTTTAGTTGAGGATATTGTTAGTCAGTTAGTCAATTGTTTTTATGCAGAGATAGCTTTTGTGTTCTGCAGTCACCATAACTGTTTTCCTGTTGCTCTATTTTTGTCCCATGTATGTTCTGCTTGAACAGTGAATTTAAAGTTAATACCGCTGTGCAAAATGCATTGCACATTTGGAAGCCAGGATACTAGATCTGAGCAAGTTGCAAGACTTAAATCCATTGATAACTTGGAAAAAGATAACAGAGCAAGAACTCGCTGAAGTAACTGTAGATGGAAACTCAAGCCTGGAGCTGCTGGAACATAAAGCAACCAGCTGGGTTGAATGTGGCAGATTGTAGAGAGGTTAGTTCTTAACTGGCACACTTAATAAATTGACTAAATTAGCAGATGAAGAGGATGTTCATACAGTGGTAACACTGCTGCACCAAGACATGTAATCTGGTAGCCAGGGGAATGTCAGCTTCAGTAAGTCAGGGAGGGATGGTAATGGGAGATTTAATCAGTGGTTAGCACTGCAGCCTTGCAGCGCTGGAGTCCTAGGTTCAGATCCTGCCAAGGGCAACATCTGCAAGGAGTTTGTATGTTCTCCCCGTGTTTGCGTGGGTTTCCTTCGGGTAGTCCAGTTTCCTCCCACACACCAAAGACTGATAGAGAATGTAGATTGTGAGCCCTATATGGGACAGTGACTGACAATATCTGTAAAGCGCTGCGGAATATGATGGCACTATATAAGTAAACATAAATAAATAAATATATAATCCATCACAAACACCAGGAACATCAAGAAATTACAGGTGCTTTAAACACAAAATTATTCCTGATGTCAAGGTGGTGGCAAAAAGGTTTAACTGTATAGGAACAGGGAAGGATAAAAGGGAATGAAGTAGGCAAATAAGGGGAATGGAGGATAGGTGGGGCAGGCAGAAAAGAGGGGGGCAACAACAGTCAGTATATATAGGACAAAACATAATTATATAATTTCCATAAAGTCCAACAAGTCACATCTCATGGGAAGAGAGAAAGAGAATGTGTTCTCCATAAATGTCTTAAATTAAAAAAAAATATCTAGATGTTCACTAAAAGAAAAATAGAAACTAGGGCAGCACAACAAATGAAGTGAAAAATGTAGGACTTTATTAGCCCATCAGGGCTAATAAAGTCCTACTTTTTTCACTTCATTTGGTTTGCTGCCCTAGTTTCTATATTTTATACTTGGTTTTTTTTGTTAAGTAACCAGAGGGAGTTGTACCCTTTGCACCTCCGGCCATTTGTGCTGTTCTCTTCTTTTTAATGCTCACTAGAAGGGATAAACTAAATTCATATTACATGTGGAGATTTACATTAGCACACAAATTGGATAGGGAGGGGATATGGTGTGATATCCAATTACAAGTCCCATATTGTCTACCAGATGCCAGCAATTGTGCTCTTGGCCATCTAACGTCTCCAAGGAGGTCTGCAATGTGCACATTCAATAGAGCAAGCTCAGGGCTAGGAGGAATGATGTTGCCCATAATCTTGGATAGCAAATGGTGTCCTTCCAAAAAGACAGAATCTTATGACAGAACCAACATATAAGATCTAATGTGTCAGGCTGACTACATTGTTTCCGGCAATGGTCAGAATAGCCTTCAATCATATAACATAATCTAACCGCTGATAAATACCATCTTAGATTGTGCTATATGGTGAGCACATTATGTTGTGCAAGATGCCCATTCACATTGACATTCACACTGTTATTTAGTCTTTAATACCCAAGTATATCCAGGTCCTTCCCCACCAGTGACACTCCAACCAACTTTATTCCCCCTAGGACCTATGTTATATGCAGATTATTTTTACTCAGAAGCATAACTTTACATTGAACCTCATCCCTGAAATCATTTTTAAGGACCTTCTACCTGCCACTATCTTTGTAATCTATGCCAACATGCACCATGACCCATGGATTCACACCAGCCCTACCCAGTAATCTATCAACCCGATCCGCAATGTGTCAAATTTGAGCACCAGGAAGGCAAAACACCGTACGACAATCCCAGTCTTTGTGAAAGACTGCCCTGTCTATTCCCCTAAAAACTGAATCCCCCACTACTAGCTCCTGTCTAGCCTGCCCTGAACTACTATCCCCCTTCTTATTCGAGCAGGCATTCCCCTGGCTGTCGGAGGAAGTATCATGCTGCAACAGTGTTACCTCTGTACTAACATCCCCTCATCTGCCAATTTAGCAAACTTATTGGGGTGTGCCAGTTCAGGACTAACCTCCCTGGCACTTTTCCCTGTATTCTGCTGCTTTCTGTCACCCAGCTAGCTGCCTCATGTTCCTGCACCTCCATACTACCATCCCCCTCTGCACTTGCCCCAGCGAGTTCCTGCTCTGTGAGCAACAAACTCCTTTCCCAGTTATCAATGGATCTCAGTGGGTGATTGTGGGTGCAAGGAAAGAAGGCGCTATGCTGTGTGTTTGGATAACTAGTTTGGTATTGGACCCAGTCTTTGCTAGTTACACCCCTGCCCATATCTATCTATCTATCTATCTATCTATCTATCTATCTATCTATCTATCTATCTAGTATTTATACTCGCTGTATTTTTTATCAGGCTCCACATAGACTATTCACAGAGCTTACATTCCTGCATCCTGAAATGGTATCTGATGCTTTTTTTTAGTCTTGCTAAATGACTTAGATATTTTATTTTATTGATCTATTGACCATTTTCTATGGCATTTAGCTGTCAAGATTCTTGAAGCCTTTGAATTCATTATCAGTGGAATGAATATCCTGTATAATTGGTATTTGCAAATTTTTTTCAGTTAGAAAGCATGAAGTCACTTTGTCTAGACACAGCGATTACTATCTATCAATTCATGATTAAGGAGCAATATACATTTTCAATTTAAAAAATTAATGTAGGAGTGGATGTGGAATTGCAATAACATTTTTTGAACCACAAGTCAAACAGGGCAGCCATACTTCATCAATTCTGTGCAGTTAGAAAGGAAAAACTCATTCTGGTAAATGGCAAAGCAACATGTGTATAACTTAAAACCTACTATCATTATTCATGTAGGTTGGCTAAAATTCATCAATCTGATATCTTCAATTAACATTAAGCTTCCAGATTTTAGCAAATTGATTATTTCTTTAATGCTTGACATTGCAAACAAGTTTAGCATAGATAAAATTTACTTGGGTGAAATAGAGTGCATTAGGAGTGTAATGATCCTAACTGTGCCATTGTGTGTGTGGGAGGGGGCAGCATATCAGTACTTGCCTTTTTTCACTGGTTACCAATAGCATATACCCAGACTAAGTAGATTCATTGTCAATGGTCTTGGCCTCATTTGGGTTTTTCTGTATACCGCTCAGCATCTCTTCCATCTTCCCTTTCCCTCTATATAGACCCCTAATCATGTCACAATGCATGCTTACAATACTCTCCCATATTAGTCATCAGCTTGTTTTCCAACAACCTTCTCCACGTAATAATGTAAAGAAACGGGGTAGACAAAATATACAGACTATATCATGAAAGAAGTGAGAAAAAAAATGTACTTTTTTATGATGAACTGTATATTTAGTGGAAGTAAAATAAATCATGGAACTGGAATGTATTGCTTTGAGGAAATTATTGTAAAATTCAAACAAGATACTAAGTTGTTATGGGTAAAACATGTCATTTGCTGCTAGTGCAGTGCATTAGATAAAAGAGGGGTCAACTAACATTAATGCTAAGGGCCCCTTCACACGGCTAGTGCGACGCTTCAAAACAGAGCGCATTGATTTCAATGGGAAGACTTTCCTTACCTTCCTAACAAACTTACTTTGGGACATGCAGTACTTCCGTGGTTTTGACGCTGGCCCTGTCCATTTTTCCCTTTGGCTATAGCTTTAACCCCAGCTGGATCTTATGGGCTATGTTTCACCTGTCTGTTCCCCTAATTTGTAGCTACTTCATTAATGCAACTGAGAGTTTGTTGTCTTGAAGATCAGATCCCTGTATAGGAGTTAAAGGATGAAAAACAGAAATCCCATAGACGCTACAAACTGGTGTGGCTCGTGCCAAGCCTCAGTGGTGATCACCTTGTTGAAGACAGCTGACATCCATCATTACAGCTTCCAGGGAGAATTTTATAGTTCTTTAATCTGGTTCTGTGCATAAAGTTTAATTAAGATTAATTAATTTTATTTACAGTACAAAGTATTTTGGATAAAACACAAGAAAATATGACAAGAATTGCAATAGTATTTTCAATCAATGTAAGTTATATTAGGGTACCCATTGTCAGTTATGGATATGTCCCAAATTTTTCCACTTTAGTCATAATATCAGTTAAATGATAACTATAATGTCAAATACTGAACTTTCTTATTAATTTACCAGATTTTTGCTGTGCTGCCAGTCAACCATCAACATGTTTCGGATTCACATATATTAGATTTATCAGTAGTTCAGTAGAATACTTACTAATCTTACTACTAAAAACATTTAAAAAGCAGTAATATAATTCATAAACTACAACTTTTACATTTGATCAGCAATCTATGTAGTGAAAGTGCCAGACAGCCCGGCTTACATCACTATTATATCTATTTTCAAGCCATTTTCTGTAAATAAAAGTGCCAGTTTGAAACCTTGCCTTTAGCACTCTGGCAAGGAATCAGGAAGATTTTTTGGACTCCAGCTTGAATCTGATGTCAGTCTGTATTTTTTGATGTATTGCAGACAAGCTTTTTTCTGTTTATCTTGTCCCAGAACAACCTTCATGTAGCAAAGTGCTAAGACATAAGAAAATAGAAGCATTGCGTCCTTTTTATGTATTGGTGTTGTTCAATTCACCAAAGCAAGTTGAAGAGAACATCTCGCCTTTAATATCGTAAATGCTTGTACAAAAAGTGTTAGGCTCTGTTAACATATTGTTGTTGTGCCAAAGTAGAAGTGTCCAGATAAATTTCTACTGCTTCTTTGTTGGGGAAAAGTCTCTTTCTATTAAAAAACAAACAACCAAACAAAAAAAACTCCAGTAATATGAATTTTCTCCATTGATATGTGAATAGATAAAAAGTGAACGTTTTACATAGATCAATTCTAATGTTCTGTGTCAGCATAAAAGGACAGATTATTATTAGAGATGAGCAAACGGCGTTTGATCAAATTGGTATTCGATCGAATATCAGGCTGTTCGAGATATTCGATTCCAATCAAATACCACGCGGAAAACACACTAAAAATTCGTATCCCCTCCCACCTTCCCTGGCGCTTTTTTTGCACCAATAACTGTGCAGGGAAGGTGGGACAGGAACTACGACAACATAGGCATAAAAAAAATCGGAAAAAGTAATTGGCTGGCAAAATCAGGTGACCTCCACTTTATACGAATGGTGGATTTCAGATTTGGTTCATATGAGACATATGAGGGTTAGCTAGGAATTAGCTTTATTTAGGTAGGAATGTTACTCAAACAGCTCTTTGGGGCTCTATCCCGTGGCAGCCCATTATATGCTAGTCGGGATCCCTGTCAGCTTGCATTATGCTGAATTTTTCTCATAGGAATGCATTGACAAGCGTTGATTGGCCGAATGCCATAAAGTATACAGCATTTGGCCAAACAATGCTGGTTCTGCCGGAGGAGGCGGAATCTAAGATCGATCCACAGCAGTCTCCATTGTGGTCCGATCTCAGATTCAGCAGAGTTGACACAGCTTTGCTACATCTCAGGTATAGCAGACTTGACACAGCTCTGCTACATCTCAGGTATAGCAGAGTTGACACAGTGCTGCTACATCTCAGATGTAGCAGCATTGAGCACGCAGCACTGCTACATCTCAGGTATAGCACAGCTGAGCGGGAGCTGACTTTCGTCAGGCTCGTCTGTGAGGAGGTGGAGTCTAAGATCGATCCACAGCAGTCTCTATTGTGGACCAATTTCAGATGTAGCAGTGTTGAGTGCACAGCTCTGCTACATCTGAGATGTAGTAGAGCAGTGTCAACTCTGTTATACCTGAGATCGGACCACAACGGAGCTGTGTCAACTCTACTATACCTGAGATGTAGCAATGCTGTGTCAACTCTGTTACATCTGAGATGTATCAGAGCTGTGTCAACTCTGCTATACCTGAGATCAGACCACATAGGAGACTGCTGTGGACCGATCTTAGACTCTGCCTCCTCACAGATGAGCCTCCGGCAGAACCAGTGTTGATTGGCCAAATGCTGTACACTGTATGGCATTCGGCCAATCAACGCTGGTCAATGCATTCCTATGGGGAAAAGTCAGCTCCCGCATTATTTGTGGCATAATACAGGGACTTGGGCATGTTAGAAGCCCCCAGCCATGCTTCCCCTGCTGTCCCAGTTGCATTCCAGAGGTGTTGTCATCATTTGCTGAGGTGTGATAGTGGTGACTCTCCTGAGTCGAATAGTGGTTTCCCCTGAAACAAAGCTTTTTTTCCCCATAGACTATAATGGGATTCGATATTCGTTCGAATAGTCGAATATTGAGAGGCTATTTGAAATGAATATCGAATATTTCACTGTTCACTCATCTCTAATTATTATAGCTAGGGTTCCATAGTGTTGGTGGCCAAAACATAACTAAAGTTGTATCATTTAGCTTCTAGGATCAATGGACACATATGCACGAATTTACTAAAATTGACATGCCAATTTATTGACACATTTTTGGTGCATGGAACTTTGTAACAAAAAATGTATCACTTTTGCACCACTTTCTCAATTTTTTTGACCTGCTTGCCACTTTTTCGAAAATGAGATCAAGACAGGTCAGAGTGGGAACAGATTTGGTGTAACTCATGGCAGACAACTGGTCACTGACTAGTGTAGATTTCAATATTGATGCACTGGATGCTTACAAGATCAAACAGAATTATTAACATATTAATGTCTGTTAATGATACAGAAGCCTCTTGCACCAGCAGGGGAATTTGTGAAGACTGGTGTAGAAATTCCCCCAATATAGGCTTATATGTATAAATATATTAGTGATAACTTTTGTGCCTCTTTTACCCCAAAATAGGGTCTAATTTTGTGAAAGACATATTAACCACTTAGGACAAAAATTAGGATCATCTGTGCTACTTGTCAGTTTGTTAAATTAAATTATTGCTAGATAAGCAGTAGCCAATAAGTCAATGCAGAGGTCCCTTCACAAGTTTGAAGCCTCCGTCTTGGAAAAATCCACCTATTAATGATGATACAGCCATTGATGTGTTTCTAAAGGTGGTCTTAGAAGGGTTAAGGCTGTAACAGAACTCCCTGAGTAACCCAAAGGAGGTTCAGAACATCTCCATGGATGAAAGTACTGCACTAATGAACCTACAAAGAGATGACTCAATTATCATTAAACCCTCTCATAAAAGGAAAAATGTGGTCATATTAGAAAGAGAGGCTGAGAGAGAGGAATTGTTATGAAGTCCTAAGGGAAAACCCCATAGAGAGTTACCTGGAGATCTTGATTACAATGAATGACTCCGGCTTGAGACGTCCAACTGATCAGCAATTCCAAGTTTGCCTTTTTGCTTCCATCTGACATTAGAAACTATCTACGCCCTCCCCAAAATTCATAAGGGAATGAATTCTCTCAAAGGCAACTGATAGTGTAAGGCATTAAAAACCTGACACAAAATATCAGTCTGTACATCGACCAAATCCTGAGAATCTTCATCCTGATGCTTCCATTATACATCAGGGATACCAGGGACGTACTCAGGAGTCTGGAGGACATCAAGGTTACTAATAACACATATTAGCAAACCTGGGTGTTGAAACCATCTACACCTCCATCACCCATGATAGAGGATATATGGCTATGGAGAGTTTCTTTAAGACCATAGGCCTACACTTCAGAGGACACAATGAGTTTGTACTCTCCCTTTTGAAGCTTGTCCTGAAGCACAATTTCTTTCTTTTGGACCATAAGTTCTACCACCAGTTCAGGGAAGTGGCCATGGGCAACACTTGCGCACCTGCCTATGCTAATCTCTTTCTGAGCTGGTGGGAGAGTAATGCGGTTTTTCAAAATAATATGGAACAATGGACCTTGACCATATCATTATGGTCGAGGTACATCGATGATATCCTGATTCTTTGGTATGGGACTAAACAGATATTATGGATTTTAAGGGGGTCTTTAACAACAATAAGATTGGGTTTATACATTACTTCAAATATCCATGAACAGGCTATTGTGTTTCTGGATCTGAATATAATGAAGTCTCGTACAGGTAGACTGTCCACTCTGGTGCACAGGAAGCCCACTTTTTGAGAAGTTTCAGGGAGGGGAACCCCAAACGGAAGTGCTAGTGTGAACCTAGTCTTAAACAATTATTGGATTATGCTGATCTAAATAATAACTCTAAAAGGCAGGATATAATATTGATGGGTATAATATTAATGGATAATAACTGAGAACATCTGTCAGCCATGAATAAGATATTTATCTGGTCTCCCCTATTGAAATGCAATGACTGATATCAATGAGGGTTGATTCTTCTGGTTAGATATCTGCTGGATATTCCACTCAAGTAGGATGGGACCAGGTTCAGTTGTCTCCATATACTGATATAACTAGTAATTAGTATGGACCTCCTCCTGAATTATATATACACCTGAAAAACAAAGTGACCAGATTTACTAATACAGCACTATACAATAGTGCCGTGGACACATATGTATATATATGTCCTTCACAGTTATATCACTGTAGGACACTAATAGGGGATAGATTGAGTAATACACCCCCTTTTTATATTATGCAGTGATTAGATCATAAGCTAGGTGAAAGAGCCTGAGAGAGTCACTTCTAGTTGTGTGAGTGACTGGTTAAGCCCTGTTTTAATATTTAGTTAATAAAATTGTATTTTAGAGTTAGTCAAACTGCTACTGAAACTGCGTCTGAAATATGTGTTCAGTACACCTTCTATAGTAGCCAAATAGTATAAGATAATTGAGACATTTTACCAAATAGTGTTACATACCTTTAGACACAGTATAATTTACTGCCCTTGTATAGGGTAGCATCAGTGGCGTAAATAGGAATGGCGGGGCCCCAAAGTGAACATTTGACATTGAGTCTTTTCAGACCCCAGAGTATAATGATCGGAGACCCAGAGGAGAATACAAACATAAAAAACAATGTTACTCACCTCTCCCTGGCTCCAGCACACTCTCCGCAAATCTCCTCAGTGTTGGACCAGATGTCCCCTGACTCCAGCCGGTGTCACGATGCATAATGACACTGGCGCACATAACGTCTGTGACATCACCACCAGAGCCGAAGCCTTCTAGAGCCCAGGAGAGGTAAGTAACAGTGTATTTTTTATGCTCACTCATCTCTACTGGCCCAACAATCACTATAATTGGGGTTCTGACCCCAGAGTATAATGCTAGCAGTGTTTGTGGGGATTTCAGGCCCGCGGCCTCACTGCAAGAATGGCAAGTTTTCCAGCAATATTTTTTTAGCAATACATTGACTATGTGATTTGCCATGTTCTGTAATATTTAATTGAAAATGCAAAATACTAATAAACTGCAGTATTTCCACAAATGCAATATAGGAACCTTGAATTAATTGATAGTTTCAATGCATTCCTAAAAGGTTCGTTTTCATTTAGCAATAAACTTAATCTATGTTTTCCATGAATATTTTTAACTAAAACTAAATGTCCCAAGTGACAAGTTTCAAATAGAATGTATATAGAAAAAGGGAAGAGCGACTCAACCCAGTGGTGCCACATTAAAATGAGTTTAATACACTCCAGTCTATCCATAGTGACATTTCCTGTTTAATAAAGATAGTCATTCTAGAGAGCATATCTCCAACCACAGCTAATGCTTATGATTGCTTTTGGGAGATGTGAAGGAAAGTACATAATTATACTGGTGTAGATGTATGGCACAACAAAATTGTTTCCTTTATGGTAATGTAAAAGGCAGGAATCCGTAACAGTTTCAGCTCTGGGTTTAATCGTCATGCCATTATAGAGCTATTATCTACTTTGTGAATGTTAGCAATCCTGGCACTCATTGTACAAATAGGAAACTTACAAGGACTTAAATAACTTTTCTTTTTAGAATTAATTCCTCCGAGCACTGATGATTGGAAGTCGCGGCGGGGTGCTGTAACTGTAAAGCTGTAAAAATATCACCGCTATATCATCAATTTTATATTTATGATTTGCTCTGAGAAATGTTGTATAATTTCAAGATGTTACAGATAAACTTTCTGGCAATATTATTGCTGTATATTTCATATCTGAAATATAATGATCTCATCATTTCACTTTATTTTACCCTGAAAATGTTGAAGTGATAAATATGTATACATTAATTGACTTGTTTGTATCTATTTGACTGGGTGTTAGTATAATGCCAAGTATAAATAATCCAGAATTCTGCGGCTGCTCAATTACTTTGCTGACATAATAAAAACCTGGGAAAAAAGTTTTAAAATATGGAAACTTGCAGATGTTTATAACCCTTACATCAAGTTATTGTTTTAGGTCTTATTCTCATGGTAGTAAAAACCAGTCATCACACAACAGTATAAGGAGAGTAAAATAGTCTTTTCAGATGTCCATTTTTTAGACAAACCAGTTTATAGGATTGTTAAAAAACTGACGTTCTATTTTTGACTGTTTTGATGGTCACACGGCACTAGTCAATGGGTCTGTTCTAAACATCCGTTAAAATAGATTTGCATCCGAGCGACAGCCACTAAAAACTGATCGGTGGATTGGGTGAAACAAAAGAAAAGATCAAGATCATCTGGTTTTTAATGATTTGCGAAATGGATGCGCATTGGCCTTTAAAAATGGATCAATTTGTTGTTTTTTCGCCTTCTTGTGTGAATATAACTTTAGAAGTTATTCAACTACATTCTATATTTTTCAGATTTGCTTATCTGCACTTTCTGATTCTGTTACAAAACATACTATTGAATTATCTTCTTTTTTTTTTTTTTTTTTTTAAATGTAGATTGTGAGCCCCACATAGAGCTCACAATGTACATTTTCCCTATCAGTATGTCTTTGGAATATGGGATGGAAATCCATGCAAACACGGGGAGAACATACAAACTCTTTGCAGATGGTTTTATGCCCTTGGCAGGATTTGAACACCAGGCTGTACTGCTAACCACTGAGCCACCGTGTGGCCCCTGTACTATTGAATTATCATGAATGCAGTTCAAGATCTTCAATGGGATGTAAACATTGTTTTTTTTCATTGGTTTTTGGTGTTTTGCTACAACTTAAACCCCTTTGATTTATAAGGAAAATGTTTGAAAACAGAACAATATGTTTTATTCCCAAACCGGTTTTATATGGAAACAATGAACTTTAAAAAAATCACCGGGCTAGATCTAAGATAAGATAAAATAAAATAAGTTAATCCTTTAACAGTCCCACCATGGGGTAATTCAGTGTTACAGCAGCATAGATAATACAGTAATATACAACACTTCGTCAGGGGGCTATGAAGGGTGTGAAAATGCGCGTCGGGGCTATGACAAAGTCTGAGTATTCAGATGAAACGTGCGTTGGGCTGTAGTGGTGGTGAACCCAGGTATACCATAACTTTATGTCCTTACTAGAGATGAGCAAGTACTATTCGGATCAGCCGATCCGAACAGCACGCTCCATAGAAATGAATGGATGCACCTGGTACTTCCGCTTTGACGGCGGCCGGCCGCTTAACCCCCCTGCGTGCCGGCTACGTCCATTCATTTCTATGCGAGCGTGCTGTTCGGATCGGCTGATCCGAACAGTACTCGCTCATCTCTAGTCCTTACCTTTCCTTGGGTTTTTTTTTCACCTATTTCGATCGGCGATCGAGCAAATTTCACGATCGCGATCGGGTTCCGACCCCGCCTAAAAAAGATTGGGAATGGAATTCCAATCCCGATCGCTCAGCTTGTGAAGGTCATGTGTATATACTTTTTATACTTTATATACTTTTTATACTTTATGCTTATGATGAAAGCATCTCCATCCGAAGGTAATGCCATGCAATGTTTGAACTGCTTGATAATGTCCTTTTGTTTGCACCGAGGTAAACTATTTTCTGATATGAGAAGAATGAGAAGACACTGGGCGCCATGCCAAAGCAAGTTTATACAATATATCATGAAGCAGTGTGTGAAAGGAGTATGACTGAGACGTCAAGGGGTAATTATAAAGACATTCTTTTGTTGCTACACCAAAGAGATGATTGGACTATGTCTGCCACATAATGCTGCGAGTATAATGATGATTGGTCAAACATATACTCTATAAGATAACAATAAATGCTTGTGAGACAGTGTACTCTGGTACACCTGCCGCAAGTAGTTCTGTGCGCAAGGAAACTGATATTTGACTATACAGTGAATTATTCTGTGTATGTGGTACGAGCGCACACTCTCAATTAGGGAGACGCCGATCAGAGGTAGAAGGGCTGAAACAGGTCCTTGACAAACTTGCCTGCACAGATCCACTGCCGCTCCCCGTTCTTCTTGCTCCTCTTCTTTCTTCTTCACATGCCTTCAGAGCGCCCTGTGCACCTCCACCTCCCTAGACTAGTGTTAGAGATTAGGATTGAGCCGATCTTGACTTTTCAGGATCGATTTTAAAATCTGATTTCCGATCATTTTTCATTTGAACCCAATCTCGATCCCAATGCAAGTCAATGGGATTTTTTTATTAATTGGAGATCGGTTTTTAAAAGCAATCCTATTCATTATACAGCATGGAATCTAACAATTGAACACTTTAATTGTTGTAATCCACGCTGTGTAGTGAATCACTAAGTAGACAGAGGATTTTTTTTAATCCTCTGGCTACTTAGTCCCCCCTGGTGTCCACTTACCTGCAGAGATGGCTGCTCCAGTGTTCTTCTTCGCCTCACTGCTGCTCCACACTGCTCTTCTCGCCTCACTGCCCCCTGCCTCCCAGGTTAGTAGAGTGTGGGCGGGTTAGGAGAGTGTCGGCGGGTACTGGGAGGGGAGACGTCACGTCTTCCCACCCTGTACCCGCCCACACTCTCCTAAGCCACAAGCCATGCCTTCCTAGCTCTTTAAACACTAACCTAGGAGGCGGCGGCAGTGAGGCAAGAAGAGCAGTGTGGAGCGGCAGCGAGGCGAAGAAGAACACCAGGCATCGGAGCAGCCATCTCTGGAGGTAAGTAGCTACTAGACATGTTGGTTTAGTCTCCCATTAGAATGAATGGAGGCAGCCGGCACGCAGGGGATTAAGGCTGTGTGCTGGCTGCTTCCATTCATTCCTATAGAACTGCAGCGGAGCCTTCACACTGAGTATACACTCTGCTCAGAATGAGCGGAGCGTATACTCAGTGTGAAGGCTAAGCAAAGCATTGTGGGAAATAGTACCGATCTCGATCCCACCTAAAAAGATCGTGTTCGGAATTCTGATCGCCGATCGGAATCCGATCTTTTCCAAACACAATCGCTCAACCCTATCAGAGATGCTTGAAGAAGGCAGGGCTTGTGGCTTGGTAGAGTGTGGGTGGGTGCTGGGAGGGGAGACATGAGTAATGCACTCATGTTTCCCCGCCCACACTCTACTAAGCCAAAACAAGCCCCACCTACTCCCATCATCTCTAACACTAGCCTGGCGCTCTTAAGGCATGTCGATGAGAGAAGTCCGGACTGAGAGGAAGCGGCAGTGGATCTGTGCATGTAAGCGGACACCAGGGGGCTAAGTAGCCGGGGGATTTTTTTTTTTAAATTGTAGATTGCGAGCCCCACATAGAGCTCACAATGTACATTTTTTTTTCCCTATCAGTATGTTTTTGGAATATGGGATGGAAATCCATGCAAACATGAGGAGAACATACAAACTCCTTGCAGATGGTTTTTTGCCCTTGGCGGGATTTGAACACCTGGACTCCAGCATTGCAAGACTGCAGTGCTAACTACTGAGCCACCGTGTGGCCCCCAGGGGATTTTTTTTCTTTAATCACTGCATTTTGTACTCCATGCTGTTTAGTGAATAGGATCGTTTTTAAAATCCGATCTTCGATAATTAAAAAACAATCCCATTGATTTACATTAGGATCGAAATTGAGATCGGGTTCAGATGGAAAATGAACGGAAATTGGATTTTAAAAGTGATCCTGAAATTTCAAGATCGGCTCAACCCTAATTTTAAAATTTTTCATATCATTCATTACCTGTGTTTTAAATTGGACATTCACTTTATGGATATTGCAACCATGTTCATGCTTTTATGTTGCCCAAACTTGATAATAAAATATAGAATATACTATACTAGTTATCCAGCTTGGAAATGTGTTTGTGAAAATGAGCAGCTCTGTGGGAAATGTGTAATTGGCATGGAAATCAATTTGAGGACTTTGTTTATAAGAATGTGTAGACAGGTGGAACCAAACAAGCGTTGCTTCCATGAATCAAGTAACCAAGCGCAGAGCCGCATTTACTTATACATGGGTCCCGCTTCCATGAAATGAAAAATGTTAATTTTATGAGGCAGTGAAATAATTTCTCAGCTAAAAGCATATGAAACATGACCAGCAATTCTGGCGGTTACACATCAGAATTTAATGGTTCAGGTTATTGTGTGGCGATGCTTAGTTGAGTGCTGAGATATTGTGAAACAAACCAAAGAACTATTTCTATGGCATGTGTCATATTATCCAGGAGCAGAAATGACTCACACAATAATAACTAGTATAAGGTACACAAATGACATTTGTTAATTGACAGGGTTTTTTTTAGAATGCGTCTTAATTTATTCTCATTTAATTAGGCATAGTTTAGCAACTGTAACACATAAACTTCATTAAGTAAATCCTAACCCAGAATTCCCAGGTTCAGTCATCTCAGGATTCAATTCTTCTGAAACAAATAATTATTTGACCTAATCTGACATTCATTTTCTTGTTCTATAATTGTTACTTCTTGTTTTCTTCACACAAATTATCAAATAATAAAAGTTATTGAATTTGACACCTAGCTAATCACTCATAATGACTTCATTTTGCAAGCAAAGACTATGATTTTATTTAGTTCAATTTATATAACAGGTGCCTGAAGGGCTGAGGGGACGTATATATTTACAATTATGTTATTGTGAGTTTCTTAAAAGCGAATACACTCTTTACAATGCTGCAATTGCAAGCAATTCAATAAAAGGAAAAAAATTGCAACATCTCACCTTTGGTCCAGTTTTTAAGATTGCAGAGGACTCTATGAGATGCTTGTTCACCAGGAAATGAGTCAGAATTTCCCTGGCAGAAGGTTTGACTTTAATCCCTTTCCATATAACTACATATACGAACATTGCAGTAAATCTTTCCTACATCGCAATATACAAATACATGATGGGTATCATGTGAGGGTACAAAAGTTGTTCCTATGCCATCACCCACTGGAGGACGACTGTGATCAATTCAGTAGGGAAAAAAATACGGGGCTAGATTTGACCTATCAGCCCTGGCCAGTGGCATAACTAGGAATGGCGGGGCCCCGTGGCAAACTTTTGACATGGCCCCCCCCCCTCGACCGACGCCGGAGACTCTGACTGACTGAGCCCCCCTCCCCCGCATTCCTGCACACACTATTATGCCCCATAGTTTCCCCTGCACACAATATTATGCCCTATAGTGGCTCCTGCACACAGTATTATGCCCCATAGTGGCCCCTGCACACAGTATTATGTCCTATTGTGGACACCCATGTACAATTATTATATTCTGCAGTTCAGTCCCCAGAGTATAATATTTGGAGACCCAGGGGAAAGTACAAACATAAAAAACACTGCTGATGTTGGCCATCTTCAATGACGTATGGGACGTCACATGACCCGGGCCGGCGTCACAACGTCTAAGGATGCAGGCCCTATTCATGTGACGTCAGGGACATCACTGAAATAAGCCTGAAGCCTGCCTGGACCTCAGAGAGGTAAGTAACTCAGGTCTGAAATGACCCCTGAGTATAATAATATTGTTTATGGGGCCCGCAGTATCACTTACCAATCCCCCGGCTCCTCCTCACCGCGACCTCCACAGAAGAAGAAGCACAGGTAGCTGTGGGCAGGAACCAGGATCGGTATGTAAATAGGTCCAGTTACCGGCTGGAGTTGCTCCAGCCAGTAATGGCCTGTTTAAAAGAAGAAAAAACGCATCGGGCCCTGTGGCAGCCACCACCGCTGCTACCCCGATAGTTACGCCACTAGCCCTGGCGATCAAATAAACTGAGTAGTGGAAAAAGTCTGGGCTGAACAAAAGCCCCCTGGACACATTTAGAGAATATATAATGTAGAATAGAATAGAACTTTATTAATCCCAACAGGAAAATTGAATGTAATAGAGCATATCTCATTGGATCCTAACATTTTACATGTACATCTATAATACTATTCCATCTACACATATGACAGCATATAATGTGTAAAAATGCATATATAAGAGTCTTCAAATGGGGGTCAAATATTTATCAAATTTAAATAAACAATAAAAATCATCATGTAATGAATATTCATATTTAATCAAAATTGCAAAAACATTTAAAGTGTATCCTTTTTTTGAATCATTCACACATCTTGAGATGACCTACTCAGTAAAGTTGAGCTTTTTATTAAAGTGTTTTCCCAAGAACAAAACTATATTGAAAATAAAAATAAATACTTAGCAGAGTTTAAAAGATTTTCTTTCTATCCATCTAAGGTCACATTCACACTTATGTCATTCTCTCCATCATTTGGATCCAATAGGGAACCTGAACGACGGAGATCCTGTTCACTAAAACGGTGGGTACCCGCAGACCCCATAAACTTTAATGGGGTCAGATGGCAGTGGTGTAACTAAAGTCTTGTGGACGGGGTGCAAATTTTTGTCCAGGCCTTCTACTCCCTCTCTACAGCAAGTTCTTGATAGTAATGGATATGGGTGCTGCAGTGAGTATCTACTACTTCAGTGAGTGAGCAGCGCAGTGAGTGCCTGATGTGTAAACAATAATGGGTGCTGCGTGCTGTGGGAAATAGCTGATCAGCGGGGTCCTAACAATCTAAGAGATCTATGAGATCAATGGGAGTCCAACACCCAAGGCTTCTGCTGATCAACTGTTTGAAGGTACTGTGGTGCTTTTGTGAGCACTGTGACTCATTCTCTATTTACATTGCACAGTACCTGTTTTATAAAAAACATGCAATATTATTACAGCCTGTAATAATAGTGCACAGGTACTATAAAACAGATGGCATGTGATGTAAATAGCGAAAGGACCCTGTACAGTAAAATATGCCCACTGTGGACCCCACACATGGTATAATATGCTCCACAGTGGCCCCCCCCACAGTATAATATGCTCCACAGTGGACCTCACAAAGTATGATATGCTCCACAGTGCCCCCCCCCACAGTATAATATGCTCCACAGTGGACCTCACAAAGTATGATATGCTCCACAGTGCCCCCCCCACAGTATAATATGCTCCACAGTGGCCCTCACACACTATGATATGCTCCACAGTGCCTCCACACAGTAAAATGTGCTCCACAGTGGCCCCCACACAGTATAATATACTCCATAGTGACCTCACTCAGACGTCACTGCTGGGGCCTGTGATTGGGCTTCAGTGGTCACATAGGGTGTGCTGATGTTATTACACTGGCTCGCCCCATATGACCTCAGTCACAGGCCGGAGAAACCTCCATGAAGATGTCGGAAGTCCAGGAGAGGTGAGTATAAGTCTTATTTTTAGTCACCTCCCCTGGACTGGTGTCTATTGGAAAAGCATGTTGCTGGACCCTTTTCTATTAACAGTATGTGGTGGTCTGCGGCCCCAGCCATCTCCAACTGGCCACGGGCCCTGTACCCCTCGGGTTATGCCACTCTCCACTGGGTGTCTGTTGGATTTTCAACATTTATATACTGAAACTGCAGGACTTTTCTCTCTGCTGATTTTTGGCGGAAACTGTGACTGCCAAAGCTACCAGGTACATTACAGCAGAGAGCCAGAGCTAATGTCCCCGTTCAGAGTTCACTCTGGTCAAGGGCATTGCAGGTCAGGACCACCCCAAAGTGTTTCTTCAGCTGTTTCCGGTAATGTTTACATCTTGGGAACTGTGCTGCTCACTCTCTATACAAATTGTAGTGGTGGCTCCAGATACTGCATTGCTATCCTTCAAAGTCTATGGAGCTGCACTGCAGTACCTAAAGCTTTTGCCACTCATTGAATAGCTAGTGGACCCTGCACCCCTGCAGATCAGCTGTACTGAGAAAACACAACTCCCAATAATCCCTAATGCAACTAATCTGCAGGTTGTTCCGACTGTCAGACCCTCGCAGATCTACAGTGCCTTGCAAAAGCATTCCTACCCCTTGAACTTTTTCACATTTTTCACCTTTAAACCACAAACTTAAATAATATTTTATCAAAATATTAATTGATAGAACAACACAAAGCAGGACATAATTGGGAAGTGGAAAGTAAATGATACATGGCTTTCAATACCTGAATCAAATAAAAATCTGAAAAGTGTGCCATGTAAAAGTATTCAACCCCCTGTACTCTGATACCCCTAAATAAAATCTGGTGCGATCAATTGTCTTCATAAGTCACTTAATTACTGAATAGAGTCCCGAAGTGTGTAATTTAGTCTCAGTATAAATATACCTGTTCTGTGAAGGCCTCAGTGGTTTGTTAGAGGACACTAGTGAACAAACAGCATCATGAAGACCAAGGAACTCACCAGACAGGTCAGAGATAAATTTGTGGAGAAGTTTAAAGCAGGGTTAGGATATAATAACAAATTCCGAGCTTTGAGCATCCCAAGGAGAAATGTTCAATCCATCTTCCAAAAATGCAAACCTACCAAGACATGGCCGTCCCCCTAAACTAACAGATTCGAGCAAGGATAGCACTAGTCAGAGAAGCAGCCAAGAGGACCATGGTCACTCTGGAGGAGCTGCAGAAATCAACAGCTTAGGTGCAAGAATCTGTCCACAGGACAACTATAAGTCATGCACTCCACAAATCTTGCCTTTATGGAAGAGTGGCAAAAAGAAAACCATTGTTGATAGACATAAGAAGTGTAATTTCCAGTTTGCCACAAGCCATATAGGGGACACAGTAAACATGTAGAATAAGGTGTTCTGGTCAGATGAGAGCAAAGTTGAACTTTTTGACCTAAATGTAAAGCGCCATGTGTGGCGGAAAAGTAACACTTCTCATCACCCTGAGCACACCATCCCCACTGTTACACATGGTGGTGGCAGCATCATGCTGGGGGGAGGCTTTTCTTCAGCAGGGGAAGCTGGTCAGAGTGGATGGGAAGATGGAAGGAGCTAAATACGGGAAATCCTGGAAGAAAACCTGTTGGAGGCAGCAAAAGACTTGAGACTGGGAAGGGAATTCACCTACAGAAAGACAATGACCCTAAACATACAGCCAGAGCTACAGTAGAATGGTTTAGATCAAATAATATTCATGTGTTAGACTGGCCCAGTCACAGTACAGACCTAAATCCCATTGAGCATTTGTGGCAAGACATGAAAATTACTGTTCACAGACGCTCTCCATCCAGTCTGGCTGAGCTTCAGCTATTTTGCTTAAAGGAATGGGCAAAAATCTCAGTGTCTAGATGTGCAAAGCTGTTAGAGACATAGCCCAAAAGACTTCCACTTCACAATTCCAGTTCACAGTTTCACCTCACAATTATCTGCTACTTTGTGTTGGTCTATCACTTAAAATCTCAATAAAGTAATTTAAGTATGTGATGTGTCAAAATGTAGAAAAGTTCTAGAGGTATGAATACTTTTGCAAGCCACTGTAATATTTATGGCCAATCCTAAGGATACTTCAACAATATTAGAAATTGGATAACTTCAATGTTTTCTGCGCATTCACATTAACTGTCTCTGATCACCCATTTGTTATTCATGGTATGTTATACAACATTATAGGAGGGAGGATAGCAATACTTGTACAATAAGCTTTGATGACTTAAGCAATTAATACATCTCTTGCTTTTTTTTTTTTTTTTTTTTTTAAAAAGCATAAATTGAAAATAAACTATAACATCAACAATAGTTTTCTCAATACTGATTTACATGCAGTTGAAAATGTGACGTTGGGGGCACCATGAGAAATGAACTAGAAAGCAGAAGCACAATAGCGATAAACAGCTTGTTTGAAGTTGATAGGGATAGAAAAGCATCTTGAAACATCTTCCTTCAGTTCCTTTAAGTGTCCCATGCATGCATTGTCACCATGTATTTCAGACCAACAGAGTCTTCTTGTTTCATTTGACAGGTCCTCATGAATTTTAATGTCGATTCTATATTCATGAAAGCAATGCAGTAACTACGAGACACAGCAGTGAAATGACTTTACCCAAAACTTGCATTGTATAAATCTTTTTCTCTCCGTAGCTGTATGCTCAGTTAATGGATGCTTATCCGGCTATCACATTCCCAGTATTTTCTAATTGTTACATAATCCTCTTGTTTATAGAATGAGAAACTGTGTCCTTCATGGCAAGAAGGATGATATTATATAAGTCGAAAACTTCAGGTTTAAATGATTGAATAAAACTCTTTGACTTTTCTTCTGGATTAAGGACCAGTCATTCCTCCAGACATATTTCTCAGTAAATACTTGTATTTCTCATAAGATGACAATCAGAAGCCCTTTTTTTTTTTTTTAGAACCGCACCTGTATGTTGTATTGTTACTCTTCTATTCCTTCTAGAAATGTATGAATAAATCAACAACGGTTACCATTTCCCTTCTCATAGTGGTGTCTCAGAGTGTGCAGGGGCATACTCCCAACAGGTAACACCTGCTTGTCAATTTATTTATAGATTTCTATGAGGGATAACAGATGAATGAACCTTCAGTTTAGCATATTCATTCGTAATGTGTTTACTGTTTTTCCATTCTCTTTGCTCAGAGAGTAGAACGTTCAATGATGTATCCATAGAGAGCAGAGGTTGTAGTAATATCTCAGCCTTGTTACCCAAGTGGATCTTAACTCCTCCCAACGACAGCAGGATAGCCATACTCTGCATTGCATGGGTGGCTGAAGTATTTGTATATATTGCCTCTTGTTATTTTATATAGTGATCGTAAACATGACTAAACAACAACTAAACTGGTCCTTATCAAATGTGTATATTTTAAAGGGGTTTTCAGGGACTATAACATTGAACTCCACTTCCTTGTCTCAAGCAGTAACCTCACATCCATTGATCACATGACCATTCTGCTGCTCAGTTCCATTGAAATGAATGAGAATGAGCTGCAATACCAATCACAGCCACTATACAATGAATGGTACTGTGCTTGGTAAGTAATGAAAAGGCCACAGCAATCAATATCACAGTCCCAGATAACCCCTTTAACTTGGATTTTAAGTGTGTATGAAATAGCATTTTAATAATAATAATTATTATATGTACAATTATGGAATTCTGCTAGATTTTAAGGACCCAATGTGAATAATGTGAGTTTGGGATTTAAACTGTACATTGTGAAGTTTATGGTTTCCACGTCTACTTTTACTTTACTTATTTATTTATTTATTTAGGTATTTACTAATGACTATATGTTTGTGCCAATAGGCTTTTTTTTCTCTTGTGTGTATTCTGTTAGATTATACCTGTTGAAAGGAGTGTTCGCTGCTAAAACTAATCATCCTCAGAAAGTTTAGAACCACTGTCAGATTTGATATTTTATTCCATTCCAACGGTGCGGAGACCTCATATTTGCATCCCCAGTGGGTATGGAGACAAAAAATGTATATTACAATAAACAACATAGAGGGAGAAGATCCAAACAGGATAGACACATCTAGCTGCACAGCATTCAGTATAAATCTACAGCTGCTTAAAGAGGAATAGAGAATTTTTTTAACACTTTGTAATTTTTCATTATACAGTAGTTACAAATGTCTATTATATAAAAGCTTCAGCAACTTTTATATGTAGTTTTCAATGCCCAAGTCCAAAATATTCAATGGCTTAATAGAGCGAAATAAGAATACAATATAACTTTTAATAAATTTAGATTAAAAGCTACATAAATTGCTATTGATGTGGGATATATTTTTAATTAAAGAGTAGTTTTTCAATACCATAATTTTTTTTTCAAGGAATATTGGTGATAATGCCGATCTTACCAATCCACCCCTTTGATGCCACAGCCAATCATGACCATGGCATCTAAGCAGTTTACTTTGCTTTTCCATTAGCACTGTTGCACTGTGATTACGTTGTGCCAATAGTTGTGATTAGAGATGGGGACCTTTAAAAAGACCTCCAGACCTGCAATTAAAGTAATATTAGGACATTACTCTGAGTAAACCAAAGCAAAGCAACCATGACAATACTACAATAAATGTGATATTATTTATAATGTGTGCAACATTTTTTTTGTTGTTTTGCCATTGACTCCTCCACCAAAATTAATAAAATGTACTCAATAAGTTCAATGTAACCTGAAAATAGATTTTACTGCAGTTTTTTGAGCCAAAGCCAAGAATGGCTGCAAAAGGTATGGGAAATATATAGGAAGATCTTATACTAACTTTTGGTCAATCCACTCCTGGCTTTGGCTCAAAAAACAGCAACAAAAAAAGCCACTTTTCCGCAACGTGGGGCTTTAGCCCTGGGGGGGTCTATTGACCAAAAAATTATAACAGAAAAGTATTTTTTTGTTTTAAAAAAGTTGCAAAAATGCAAAAATTATATTCATATTGTATTGTATTGTACCATTTCTATAATTTTATTGACATACAGCATAAAGGTAAAATGTTATTTACTCTTCACGGTGAGTGACTCAAAACGTAAACTACAGAAAGGATTGATGAAACTTAATTAATTTTAAGTACCACAAGATGGTACCCAAAAAGTACCCCAAAATGGTACCATTACAATTTGTTCCAAAAAGACCCCTTATACAGATACATCAGCAGACAGTTATGGGTCTTGGAATGTGACGATGATAAAACCAAAGCAAATACTTCAAGGGTAATTCAACCGGTTTCGAAAAAGTTAAGTTATAATGTTGGATACTGCTGAGCACATATTGCTGGAAGAATAGTAGCTTTGTTTCATGGACTGCACTATCTTCATAGACACACCATCTCCAACAAGCACTAAAATTCTCCTTTTTTCATTATTATTTTGCACTTCAAGGACACATTTCCAGAACACTATCACTAAATATGAGAAACATAAGCCCCCGCAACCCACCAAACCAGCCTATTATATCTGGGCCACAGAGAAAAAAATGACTTAGTTGTTGAGTCAAGATGAAATAATAATTTGTGGCCAAACTTATAAGAAGAAAGGTATTTTTGCCCTGCTCTGATGCAAAATGTATAAGTGATATTATTTCTTTTGCTGCCCTAATATTTGCCCTACCGCAGTTACTTTCTCATTTTTCAGTATAGTGTATGTGCTTCTATATTTGCCATTTTTAATGAACCTTAATGCTACATTTGCTAAAACGTAGTTCGGTATTATATTTGCAGAAGTCGACAAAGTAATTAACAGTAACCACCCAGCGGGCACCACTTATAGTAGATTGGCGGTAAATTATTTAGTATTATGAAGGTATCTCTTGATTGAGTTTGGCAAGTGCAGAAATCAAAGAATAAGACTCCTTTCCTATGTTTATTGCCATAGGCAGGTTCAATGCTTATTAGCTTTACATTCCTGATATGACAGTTCTATATAGTTCCCATGCTGCACAGCCTGAATCTCTTTACTGTACTTTGATACAAATATATTTTCATTATACTGCACATTATTTTTGCACCGACTCCCGAGGCCTATGTAGAACAGTGTTCTTTGCTCATTGCCTGTCACAGTGGACAATTGACTCTTCATGTGTATCATCTGCCTATGTTTTATGTATGACTCTATTTCATAGATTAGTGGCATGCATTTTTGGGATATTGTAAAATATTTATTGCATGGAGTATATTATTTGGCACATGATATAGCTGTAGGAGAGACATTCAATTAATATTTTATTCTATTTTAAATTAAACATTTTGGATTCTTGTTATTTTACTAGTGACCAGTGGCTTATCTTCTAATAAAGGCAAAAGACTATTATTGTTCTCAGTATCTCCTGAAGCAATTGGTATTATTGCGTTTCTATCTGAACCTATGTTTCTTTTTGATCTTAGGGAACTTAGAAGATTTTAATATTACATGCATACAAAAAATGGCATTAATATTTAGGGAATTATTATTTGGTCTGCCCTCTTTCACAGCTTTATCCAAATACATTAACTATTTTTTAAGTAAAAAGATGCACAGTTTCACTGAAGATAGTGTCAAACCAGCAGAATATTACTGTTATGTCGTAATTAAAGGGATTCTACAATTAAATTTTTTTGTCCCTAACACGTAGAAATAGCCTTAAGAAAGGCTATTCATCTCCTACCTTTAGATGTCTTCACTGAGCCGCCGTTGCGTAGAAATCCTGGTTTTTGCTGGTATGCAAATGAGTTCTCTTGTGGCACTGGGGGCGGGACCCAGTACTCAAACAAGAAAATGGCCGCTTACAATACTGTGTAAGCAGCCATTTTCTTGTGGCCGGCGGGCATGCACAGTTGGCTTTGCCCTAAGCCTGAGGCCTACAAGTTTGAAGCCAACCCCGGAGGAAGACGCAAAGAAGACCCGTTCCTGAAGAAGATGGAGGCAGCGCTGGAGATTTCTCTCGCAGCATTGGGGACACCCTCAGTGCTGTTTGAGCGCTGGGGCCTGCCCCAGTGCTGCGAGAGAACTCATTTGCATACTGGCGAAAACTGGGATTTCTATGGAACGGCAACGCGGAGAAGACATCTAAAGGTATTCCTACATGTTAGGGACAAAAAATTAGATTTTAATGGTAGAATCCCTTTAAATATATGCCTACTTTTCAATACCAATTTACAACTAACATCTAAAAACTGTACAGAAGTTGATCTTGTATTATACAGTAGTCTAGAGCAGCATTCATGGTTAGTCCATACTGGATAGAATTTGTTGGTTAATTTGCATTTGGGAGAAGACTGTGCCCCATGTAAGTAATAGTAGTAACCCTCAACTAAACTACTGTAAAGCATTAGGCTACATGCACGCAATGGTTTTCCATGGATTAAAAAATGTTGCTATTAAAAAAGGTCAGTACCACTCTGTTATTTAGGCCCATTTTTTGTTTCATCATTTTTTATACAGACTGAATTTTAGCTGTGTTACCTTGCTGGTTTTTTTTTGTCCGTAAGGTTGAGGCCCCACGTTGCTGACAGTTTTTTTTTTTTTTTTTTTGTTGCAGATTTTGCTTCCATTTTTTTGAGCCAAAGCCAAACTTTTTTGAGAACATTGCTAAAAACATCAAATAATGCCCTGTTAGTATGGAATTTCATTAAAACCTATTAAAGAATGTGGGATTTCCAAATACAACATTTTTATCTGGGAAATTTCTACTATTATGGCTGAGGTTTCGACATAGTGGTGTCAGATCTCTGCAGACTTAGGCCCCTTGCAGATGATTGTCTGCTGGCTGCTGGCCATGATTGAATAACACAGTTGAAGCACGGGCGGCACAAGAATGTCATCTGTATGTTGCCAATGCACTGGTCGTGCTTCTGTAGCCTCATTCATTCAATGAATAGGAGCTGCGGAAGCACGGGTGCAAACATCGGATGAGACTAGGACCTATCCTGAGTTGTGGCCTGGGCTGTTGGTACACACACAGTACCGTGTAATGCATGGGCCAACAGAAATGAATGGGTCAGTATTCAGGGGAAACCTGAATAGAACACTGGTCCATGCCTCTGTTGTCTGCAAGGGGTGTTAATATTTATTGCCTATCTGTCATGACCTGATTGCGTGCGTGTGTTGGTGTATGTTTCTGTCGGGGATTCGATCCGGGCTTCTGTGATCTGCTGGTGGGTCCCCTACCATTGAGCCATCAGTGTGTACATGGTGTTCTGGTCTTCTGAACACACTTGGGGTTATAAGTGTAACCTCAGGTGTTATGTATTGCCATTATCCTATGGAAGGAGGCTGGGGCCTTTATTAGGCAGAGGGCTGTCTCCACCAGTTGCCGGTTTTCATGGTCCCAACTTAGAATTCTTGGCCTTAGGAGGAGGAGGAGGATTCTGCTTGTGATTACTGACTAGAAAGGAGTTTGAGTGTTGTTTGTGTGTGAGTTGGTTTTTCCCTCCACACTTCTACTCTGCCCTGCCCTTCACGTCTGTTTGTTTGGCACTGTCTGGTTGTTTGAGGTGGGTTCCAGTTTATTTTGCCCCAGTCTCGTGTTTACCCTTTCCTCACCTCTCCACTGTCCCTCTCCTCATTTGTTTGTTTGTTTGTCTGCAGCTGCACCTTTATTTCTGCAGGGGTCACCACCCTAGAATCCCTAGTCCCTAGCTTCTTGCAGCTCTTGCCCTGTCTGTCTGTCAGGTCTTCGTGCTAGAGAGCCAGGAGTCGTCGGGGCTAAGGTTAGCTTGGAGACAGCTGACCACCACCCGTAGGCAGGACCTAGCTAGCCACCGTAGTGCCAGGGATAGTCTCCTTCCCCTGTCTCCTTAGCGGTGCATCTGCAGCCTGGAATCTGTGTCTGGACTCTGACACGAACGTGACACTATCCTAAGCATAGGTCATCAATATTGGAAAGTGTGCAAAGTTTAGAGGATAAAAATTTCTTGGGGAAAAGAACATAGGAAGTAACCACCCTATTAATAGGATAGAGGATAAATTGCTGGGGATTTGATGGCTGAGATACCCACCGTTCCTAAGAACACTAGTGTTTTACTTAATTTGAGAATATAGAATTGGGTACAGAATAGAAGTAAGATATCTACCAAAGATAGAGTGCTTTCCATAGCATAGCCCCAATTATGAGGTATGGAGAATATTAGTAGATGAAATTGGAATGTGTTATTCTTATTGTACGCTGGTATTCTTATTGTATGCTTGTTTGCTGGTAACATTGTTGGTGATTATTTAGAATGCCAAGTAAAGCATTCTGTACAACATGCCATATTATCTGGTCTGCATTAGTAGTTCTATTATTATTTTTTTAATGACTTTTTATTAAGTTTTACAAGTACACAATGCCATCAAAAGGTGATACATAGAAATTGTTACAAAACAAGACAACATAATAATGTTGTTAGCTACAGCAAACATAAACCTCTAATAATACACATGAGCTTATTAGACATGGTTTGGTTTTTAACAGCATAATGATGGTGTGATCACGATGCGTTCATGAGACGCAGTTGTGAAATAGTCATGGTACTGATGAAAACTAGCAGCCATGACAGCTGTCAGAGTATTTCATTAATTCATTACAAACTTATTGTTGCTTTAATGTTTATTCTTAATAGACTTTTTCATCTCTAAAGGGAAATGATTATGTTGCATCAGCTCATCAAAAGTATAGAACAATAAAGCCATTAAAAACATATAAACGCCCATCAAGACACATGAAAGGAAGGCACAGTCTTTTAACTTACAGGATCCACTTACAGGGCTTTTCCATAAACAGGAGTTATGACCCTTTGATCCTTTCCACCATGGTACAATTGGGAGACTCAGCACCATATCCTCTTCTCAGGGTACAAAGAAGATCCTTGAAAATCTGCCACTATTGAGGAAATACAATACATGCTTTATACAATATACAATACTGTTATGACATCACCTATCCTACATGAGCAGCAAGAGAATTGTTCCTTGGCTGAAGGCCCGCACCCCAGTGCACCTCATTTTTCTATATCTTCAAAGTTGTTTTTCTCTAACCCCACAAGCACATATGTAACAAAATGGTGTTGTATATCACTTAATGTACTGTGTAACATAGTGGTGGCAGTTGAATATGCTTGGGGGAGGTGAAAGACTCCCTATAACGATTTTGGATGATAAAGAAAACTTTCCCATACATCCCTCTTTGACCATTGTATTAACAAAACTATAACGATAATAAAACATGGTCATCAGAGGAGTCTACCAAATCTTCAAGTTGACCTAAACAATCCTGTGGAAACTTTTAAACAAAAAAAAGTTAGCAGTGTGAAAATAAAAAAATTATACATGCCTAAAGTAACCTTCTGTTTTCTGCTCGAGATCATCGAGACTTATTAATCAGGATCAATGTCTGGGAGGTTCTCTGAGGCAGAAAAGCTAATGCAATGTCAATCAGGTGATTCTAAGCCCAGTAGGATATTGTCATGTATTAAAAGGGGTTTGGACTCACGGGGCAGGGATGTAATAATGCGATAAAAATCATTGTTGTGGCCATATCTGGAATATGCAGTTCAGTTCTGGGCACCAGTTCATAGAAAAAATATCCTAGAGTTAGAAAACCAGACCAGGACCAGGAATCTGGTCACGGCTGACAGCTTCAAAAAAGATTTATGTGGGTTTTACAGAAAAATGCCCTTGATAATTATGGGAATGTATAGAATGTCATGCCCAGGGATGTAACTTCCGGGTAGCAATGGTATGGGCTGCCACATGGCCCGAGATACTAGGGGGCCCGGTGGCAGCCGCTACCGCTGCAGATTTTTCTTTAATAGGCCGTTACCTGCTGGAGTAACTCCAGCAGGTAACAGCCTCTATTTACTGCAGAACTGGGTTCTGCCTGAAGGTGGATGTGGAGTGGAGAGGAGCTGCTTCCTCCACAGTGCATCTTTTAACACTAGTGAAGCCACAGTAGTGAAGCCAGTGGTCTTCTTTCTACTCTCATTCAGATACTTCTTGGTCAGACAATCACTGGTTGTGATGGGTCATTTCTGTGACCAGTCATTGACTGACTGGTCATCTTCTGCGTGTTGCAAGGAACTTGGCGGCATTAAAATGCTTCAGTAATGGCACATAGTTCTTTTTTCTAAAACTCACCATTAGCCCTTTGTCACACTTTTTCCTTGCTTGACAAGCACTTGTTTTATCAGAGCAAATTACTTCTACATATATAAATGGAAGCTTAGATATCAAAGCATGTACTAGATATCTAGATGTGGGAGTCTTTCCTTTATTGTTATTGTAATATTAATTGCTTTCTGTTCTTCAATTTGTAATATAATCTGATAGATACACTTTTTAGATTTAATGTTTAGATTAGTATGAGGGTTAAGACGAAGCAACACATAATGCATATGAATTATATTAATATCCTTTGGTTCTTATTTCTATAAAAATGCAGTGAATTATTAAATTAGGTTAATCTGTCATTTCAATGCACAGCATAATACAGTAGTCTAAGTCGTAAACAAGAGATCTGCATATAATGGGTTGTTGTTAACATCTACCAATAGATGGCCACTAAAAGAAAAAAGTAAATTAAAATAAAAAATAAATAAAAGTAAATAGAATTTTAATTTCCTCATATATAATATGAAATATTTTTTTTTTTATCATTACACCTTTACCTTGTTTCTGCAGAATTTGATAAATCCCAAAACCGTAGGGACTCCATCATTTTGTCTGTGGGAGTCAAATCATGGTTAGTAAATTTCTTTCCTTCTGGCCTAAGGAAAATCATTGTCCGACCATGGGGAAAACAACAGACTAACACACAGGTTTATGGGCACATAGTACAGTACAGTATAGTACAGTCCTGAGGCCCCGCCTCTCATGGACTATAGATTAACCAGTCATATTCACACTTAAATGGGAGGTACATATATAGTAAGGAGTCTATTTAGGTACTTTTTAGTTCTTTAGCATTTTTTTTTACATCTGTCTCTTATATAGCCACACATAAAAAAACATGAATGAATTGCTCTTCACTTTCGGGAACTTACACCCAGACAAACATAGATTTTAATTCAGGAAAGTGGAAATAGCCAGAGTGAGAAATATATGGGATATAGCAAACGTATGTTTTATATTCATTCAGTATACCAAAATCTTAATTTCTTTCACATACTTTACATTATGTATGCAGTATATAACAAAAATTAGAATTCAATGCAGGAAGCCCATGAATGTTATTAATGTGCTGATATAACCATGCTTGTGATGTTTGGGATCCTGAGATCCTTCATAAGGCTGGAGCTAAGATAAATCCACCATGAGGAACAATGATCAAGTACTTGCTATGCACCCTGTGTGCTCAGGTAATGGGGCTCAGGGGTACTTAATTCTATTTTGTTATCTATATATCATCTAAAGTAAAAGTGCAGGAATAAAAACCATTTCTGAAATCTGCAGCGCTGTTTATCTTTGGATGTTCTGTGGTCTGTTAATCCCTAGGTGGTGGGGATAGAACGGGCTCTCAGCAATACAAATTGATACGCAATGTGTTCTCCCATTAGTGGATTCCTTCAAAATAAATAATAATGCAATCTCTATGGTGTGCATATACAAAAGCATTCAGTATTCCTGTTACAATTCCCGTTGTTACTGTTCTTTTAACACCGTTAGCAGATCTACTAAAGAAAATATGCCCAAATTCACCACATCATTAATTACTTTAGACAATTTGTGCGCCTTGTCCAGCAAGTACGTAGACTTGACAGGAAAGGGCATGGCCTAAAATGCAAAATTGTGCACCAAAAATGCTGTAAAATATTGGATAATTTTTTAAAGTCAACAATGAGGTGATGAAAGTTTAGAGAAAGGTGTCTAAAGATGCACCAAATACATCATCCAGCATGAGTCACTATGGTAAACCAATGAATCACATTGTATGTCATTAAGCACAAAGAGTTGTATAGAGAAGGCTCAGGAGCTCAGGTGCCAATTTTTAACCCTCTAGATGCTACGGTCTATTGTTATCATGTCCTCTAAACAATGCTGAAGCCATGTAGGGGGATCAGCTATGGTAATCAGTTGCCATGACATCCAGGAACCTATTCAAGACTCCTCATCTTCTCATTGCTATTGTTATATCACACACTGATAAAGGCAGGATGTAATAGAAGGCCAACAATTTAGCAATATACCGCCATACAGTAATATTACAGTGTTTTGTATGAACAATTAAACCCATTAGGGTTCTAATCTCCTAGGAGGGTCTAAAAATAAAAGTAAAAAAAAAATGTTAAATTGTAATGTAAATGTAAATTAACATAAAAAAACAATAGGCGATAAATAATCTACAAGTTGTATTAACTAAAACAAACTTGCCAAATGAAGTTCATGCGCATTGTAGCTATAGATAAATAGATACAAGCAAAAACATTAGACATCAGAATGTAAGCGGAGATGAATATATCATGCAACCACAAAATTTTATTAGTATTACTATTTATTTTAGAGCAACTTTTATTACATGGTGCTTTACATAGACTAGCTTAGTGACTAACTGCCACAGAGGGAGAGAGGACCCTGCTCGCAAGGGTTTACACAGTGGTGAACCTAGCCTCTCTGTTGCCTTAGGCAGATGATTGAAAGATGCCCCCCTTCCCCCTCCCCAGACTGAATACTGGGTGGGGGGTGGGTACTAGTGATAACATTACATTGAATACAGTGCAGTAACATTTTGTGACTTACAGGAGACGTCTGCTCACATTTCTCGTTTCTTCCCTTTGGACCATCATGACCAGTTGTTCCAGCTGTGACTTGTCTCTATAAAGTTTGCAACACAGACATCTTTGACTCCTCACTTCTCCACACACCCGTCCCCTATATAACATCTGGGACATTACCATAAAGGCTTGAAGCCTACTAGGAGTTAACATCAGATCCAGGAGAGACGAGTAAGGGCTAGTTCACACAGAGTTCTGCGTGTACATGTTCCGTCGTAGCATTCCACTCCGGATTAGGCCCAAGTGAATGGGCTGGAGCACTGTGTCTCAGTGCAGGAGGCATGATGACGTTTTATCATCGCTGCCTGTACGAAGATGCAGAGGTCTAGGCCAACCCATGACAGGTCTGCTCAGTTTTGTTTTCAGAGCGGCCTGTCTTGGGAAAGAAAATGGTAAAATCGCCGCTCCTCGGAAAGTGCCGCCTGAAGCGGCCCTCTCACCTCACCTCACCTCATTAGCAGTGCGCCCCTCGGTTTACAATCTGCCAAGGAAGGGGGATTGAGGCAGCAGGGGAACATACAAGCTATTCAGATGGTGATGTGGTGGTAAATGGGTTAATGAAAATTGAGTAATTTTCAGGCTTGTGTGTGAAATGTGGCATATCAGTGAATAAAACTAGTTTTTTGAGTGCAGCTTCACTTTCAGATATGACAAGGAACTAAATCTATCCTGTTGTAAACTGAACACTTATTGAAGGGATTTAATTCTTTTATTTCACAGTGCAGTCTCATTTTATTTTCTAAAAATGAAAAATAATAATTAGCGGACACTAGATGGAAGAAATAATGAAATTACAAGACAACACATACATTTTCCATGCACCATAAAATGATCTACTAAGGCATATAGTGTTCCTTATAAATGTGATACTATGGCCCCTATCTACTGTAAACACGTGAATGGATGACTAATTGCTTCATTTTGGAGTAATTAGAATTCAATGCCATTAACAGCAGGGTGTCTGGATAATTATATTTTAGAATGAAATGTCTGGGAAAAGGCATTTTTGTTTTACAACAATTATATTGATGATTAATGTTATAAACGACAATATCCAATATAAATACAGAACAGGAAAAATTAACCATATCCATCACTTCTGACAGAATGAAAATTAGATGGAGTCAATAATCATTGTTAAGGGCCTGAGCTTCTAAAATTTGTTTAGAGGCTTTTTTACCCTGCAGACTGTTCAAGGCCAAATGTTGTAATATGTACAGTGATTTATATTAACACTTCATCAAGAATTCTGAATGTGATAGGTGAGCGGATAAAAAGTCACAAGAACAAGCTGTAACCTGATGGCATTCTCTCAAAAATCAACCTTGCTTTAACTTCACTGGGAATGACACCATTATATGTAACATTCAAAGAGTAAGGTTGTCTAGCTAGAGGGTAAGTAGTAAAGATGATGAACATACATTAACATAAACGGCATTGTTTAAAACTATTCTAATGTCTATCAAAGTACAAAGTCACTTTGAAATAAAGCCCATTTGGTTGCATACTTTAAACCTACAGTGTCTTATTAGTTCTATAGAAATATCTTTATAGTATTTAACAGATATCAAGGCAAAAGAAACAAAGCTTAACTTCAAATATTTTAAAGTATATCTTTAATAGAGATAAGTGAACAGTAAAATGTTCGAGGTTCGATATTCGTTTTGAGTATTCCCTCAATATTCGACTACTCGAATAGAATATCGAACCCTATTATAGCCTATGGGGGGAAAATTCTCGTTTCAGGGGTAGGCAACGTTCGATCAAATTATACTTACCAAGTCCACGAGTGAGGGTCGGGCTGGATCTTCCATGCAGTCTTCTCCTTGCAGGGTCCCCACGGCATCTTCCAGCTCTTCATTCACTCTGCCAGGCACCGCATTACAAGTGGACATGCGCAGTCGGCTCTGCCCAGGCCCGATGCCTGGCAGAGTGACTGAAGAGCCGGAAGACGCCGCGGGGAAGCTGCACGGAGAAGACTTCTAAAGGTAGGAGAAGAACCAGCATTGATTGGCCGACTGTATAGCATTCGGCCAATCAATGCTGGTTCTGCATCGAACTTTTACATTCGAACAGCAAGTGGTACTCGATCGAGTACGAGTATTTCGAATACTGTAGTATTCGATCGAACACCTACTCGATCGAGTACTACTCGCTCATCTCTAATATTTGATCTTAAAATAACATTTAATAAAGGAATAGTACAAGTTAACATAAGAAACTGTCTTATCAAGAAACACTTCTATCTCCATTTTTCTCGTTCCTACTTTTAGGATTGCTTTTAACATCTATGGAGTCTATGAGGATATATATAGTGGGGAAGTTAGCTCGGTATGCCTCAAACCTCTATTTGCATAATTATTGGTGTACTCAGTCGAATACCACGTGGAAAGGCGGGAAATATTTGTTTTCCATTCAACCTCCCCTGGCGCCTTTTTTTTTTTTTTTTTTAACAACAATGTCTATGGAGGGGAGGTATTCGATCGAATATACTCGCTCATCTCTGTTAATGAAGTATGTTTAATTTTTCAGTCTGAGTTACTTTCTATAAAAAAAGCACAGAAAAAGGAAAGAGAATATATCATCTTACCCTTTTCATCCATCCAAAGACCAGGCCCGACTTACCAAGTTCACACGGAAGTATGATCCCCCACATCGGAAGCAAAGAGTCACACCCACATACCATGGAAACTACAATTCCCATGGGGCTAAGCTTTCTACGCTACATACATCCGGGGTAAATCACATTTCATGCCTCACAATCTCCTTTCCTCACTATGTAGCCACTAGTTCATGTTAATAAATGAACGACAGCGTAGAAAGCTTAGCCCCATGGGAATTGGAGTTTCCATGGTATGTGGGTGTGACTCTTTGCTTCTGATGTGGGGGATCATACTTCCGTGTGAACTTGGTGAGTCGGGCCTGGTCTTTGGATGGATGAATAGGGTAAGATGATATATTCTCTTTCCTTTTTCTGTGCTTTTTTAATGTTATTTGATAAATGTCATGTCATATGGTTCAGGTTGTACTTATTAAATCAGAGGTATAGGCAATGTTTATATGGAATGTTGATATGGAATGTATTTATATGTATATATTGTACTAAGGGTTAAAAAAGTGGGAGGAGTGAACTGTCTGCACTTCTTTTAAATGTGGGTTGCTGTCATTAAGTTGTATGCCGTGAGGAAGGCGCAATGGCGCCGAAACGCGTAGCTAATGAGATTGTTCACAACCTTTTTTAAATGGATAACAAATAAAATTTATACTTTTTAAAATAAGAAATATACCTCGGATCGTATATGGATAATCTTCCTGGTTGGAGCCGATTTTTACATTTTCTTGTGGAGTATTTCTTCGGGAAAAGTCCTTTCCGACATCTGGTCTCCCAGGAGATTTCAATTATATATGGACTGGTGAGCTGATTACATATATTTTTTCTATCTTCCAGGTAAGACACTGCACTGCATAGAATGAGGCAATAAATCAATAAACCACCTACAGCAGCCTGCTACTCCCCAGCTTCACTCTCCATAGAGTTCTATGTGGAAGGTGGATACAGAGAAGCCTGACGGAAGATAAGGAAGAGAGGAGCCTAATAAGTGCAGAAGAAAACAGATTTCCTTAGTAAGATACACAATTAAGTTTTTTTTTAGATTCAAAAGCACTATTAATTTCTGAAAAGTTGTTTATTACTGGAAGTGTATTTTAAAGATTTTTTTAAGTTTTGGATTTTTGTAAAAATATTAAAACATAAAACTATATAATGTTGAAATGACCATGAGTGTACCAACCTTCAGGCAAAATGTTTTTTTTTTTTTAGATACACCAACTTCCTGGAGAGTGATCTTTTGGGTGGATGTTTTCTTCACCATGGAAAGGATTCTTCAGTCATTCACCACTTTCATCTTTCAAGGGCATCCAGGCCTTTTTGAGTTCACCAGAGTGCAGATGTGAACCGGGCCTAAATGAAGCAACATTTATAAAGCAATTTATTTAGGAAAACACTTGATTTTACATAAGACAGCAGTTTAGATAAAATCCTTGGTATGGAAATATCTCTTTATGATGTGAGGATTGGAGACAAATTTATTTTACACAATTATGAAATATAATTTGTCAAAAAACAAGCCATTATATGGTTCTTGCACAAAAAGAGTAATGAAAAAAATTATAACTTTTGGAAGGCAAAGAGTAAAAAATAAAAAATATAAAAATGAAAAATGGTTGTGGCAGGAAGGAGGTGCTATAATAAACTTAGATCACTTTAGGTATTTTTGACGTGAACAGGAATTTTGGTTTAATAAAAAGAATTTACTGTTGTAGTAAAAACTGCCATATTTCATATTGTATTTTTCTGACTATAGGATGCAATTTTTCTTGCAAGGAAAAACCTTGCTAAAAAGCCCCTGTGTGTTATAGTCCAATGTCATGGGGGTTCAGCAGTGCCAGGCCCCACTGACCAGTTGCTTTATGATCATGAAAAGTGCTGATAAAGTGATAGAGTGCAAAGACTGCGGAGCATCAATGAATCTGAATATACCAGGTACCTTTACAACAATGGTGAAAAACCAAGTTGCAAGGTGCTTTAGTAATAGTAGCGGTAAGGAGGGCGGGAGAAAAGGGAGGGTCGTGGAGAAGGAGGAAGGGTAGATAGTGTGTTTGCGGAGAGAAAATCTTTGCATTGTCATTTGTAATAATGCTTGCAGATAATACTCTAATCAGGCCCCTTGTGGGTTCTATGGGGGGTGGGAATGGGTTATGGGAGGATCGTGAGAGTGGCATATTAAATAAGGAGCATAAGACAGTATAGGGAGGAAGTAATGGGACAAGTAATGAGGAACTAATGTGGAATTGCATTAAGTTAATTAAGGAAAAATGCAACCTAATCATATATGGGTAGAGGACATTGGGAAAGTGTCCTCAAGGTAGAGCATACAGTTCATTGTGGAGCAAAGAGGGGTTGAATTCTTGCATATATGGGGATTATTGTAATGTTGGGCTTAACAGAGCATAAAGAAATTCACATAGGACCCATCAGGCCTATAAAAGAATGGAAGGTAGAGAAGTTACGTTAGCGGTGTTTCCATAGATCTGGCCATAGGGAGTGAGAAAATTTTGTGCAAAGGGGCAAACAGTGTTTTCGGTTCAGTAAATTTTTCCTCACCAGTGCGACATAGCAAGACTTTCAGTTAATCAAATGGCAGCAGAGAGGCAAATAATCAAAAATTATCACAGGAAGAACAGTCAAACATTCTATATTGTCGCAATAGTGAGAAAGTGAACAATAGGTTAACTATACGTAACAGGTGTCTCTTTATGGGAGATCAGCAAACCTAGTGATTCAAAGATCCTGTTGGGGTATGTTTAAGGGAGCTCTTCTTCCCACTTGGGAATGTAAAATGTCCTGTAGCTTAGAAAGAGTAAGTCTTTTGTTGTATTGGAATCATCAGAGCTTCTTCTTAAACGGGCAGCCATGATGAAATGTGGACCAGAGGAATTTGCAACGCAGTTCACAGAGCTTCTAAATCTCTTGTGGTGTATATGTTACTCCTTCTGCCATTCTTAAAGGGGTTTTCCCAGCTCAAGAATCCTATCTATACTGGTAGCTTATGTAAATTGAAGATTTTTCCTAAATATATTGCTATAGAAATTCTGCTTTCTTTGCCTGCAATGTGACCTTATTCCTTCCATTGTTTACACAGTGTTGCTATAACCACGGACCTGGAAGATAGGACAAGTGATGTCACTTACTCAGTGCCGACAGGACAATACGTTCAGATAATTGCAGTTTGCTGATAAAGATTGATCTGTTATCTCTGTATGTAAACACATAGAATACACAGAGTCCATTCTGTACTAGAATCTGCATAATATCTGACCTGCAGAAGTGTTGTTCATCAGCAGGAGGCAGGGGGAGGGAGAGAAATACAGGAAGTGAAAAGCAGATACTGCATACAGCCTGACTGATACACTTATATGGGAGAACCCCTTTAAGTACAAAGTCCAAATGGGAATAGACATGCATAAATCAGTACATGGACCTTCAGTGCATTTAATAATGACCGAAGAGTGCAAATTTTCAGGAAGGTAGAAAGTAAAAAGTCTCGGCAAGTTTGAATGTCAGAATACTCAAAGCTAAGATTAGGGCAGTGTTAGGATCGGGTCTCGCAGGGATTCGACCCGGCACACAGCGCCACCTGCGGGGCAGTCCGACTCCCGCCCTTGGCCTCATGCAGTGAGGCGACTGGAGTCTAAGTCCAGTTTTCCCCCTACTGAGCATGCTCAGACATTTTCGAGCAGCTCAGAGGCGAAATCCCATTTTGGCCATACTGAGCATGACTGGTGAGGTCATGGCCACCGCCCCTGCTGGGCAGCGACTTCCCTTTATATAGTGTGAGCCGACATCCGCTGGGTGCTTACACTTTCACTGGGAATTTGTTAATCACAGTAGTTCAGGGCTGGGATTCAGTAGTCAGGCAGGTTGCCAGATTAGGCCTCTGTGTGGGGATACCTCAGCCTCTATCTGCACTGTTAATAAGGACCTGTAAATTCCTGAACTGGCAGCTCTGCACTAGGGCTTGGAGCAGTGGACTCTGTTTCAGCCTGTGGCGTAGCCAGCAGGTTTGGTCTCTTAGCCTATTGAACTATCTATTCCCTTTGTACTCCTAGCTATTGCAGGAGCATGTTTTGTTGCTGACCAGGGGTGAGGGTTAACCCTTGGCAGCCTTGCTGTGTTAGCTATACATAGGTGCTCCTTTCCAGCGAGGTTAACTGGCAAGGTTTGGTTGCACCCTGTTCACATTGAGTGCCACGCCGCATCACTGCCAGTGCAGTTTAACTGGTAGTGCGCTATTCAGACATACAGCCACCCATCTGGGCCTGTGGACCTCGCTGCAGTATCTTGCAGACTAGCGGTTTTGTCATTTAAAATATTTTTATATATTTACACAGAACCGTAACAGGCAGTCTCTGATTGTGCATTCTCTAAGTGCTCTACCCATGTACCTACTAACTTCATGTCGGCACAAAGGTCAGTAAGTTTATTGAGAACAGGTGCAAGGACTTACAGAGAAAAAGTTTTATCAAAGCTAGACTGAATTTGGTTTGAGAGCAGTCCAAGTCTGAGTCGCCAGCTGTTTCCCCAGCATACCTACATTCTTAGCCTGGGAAGCAGGAGAATGTATTGCCTTTTTCTTTAAGAATTTCTACATAACAGCTGTAGAATGGTGAGTCTTCTGTGTGTCTGGAGCTTCTGTTGTCTTATCTCTTCCTATTTTGACCATCTTGAAGTGATCTTGTGAATGTAAAGGGTGTTTGTCAGCACTTGTGTGGCAGAGCTATAGATCAAGCTGCCATCATATTTAATGGTCAGAGTCTGCCCCCACCTCCCTGTTTCTACATGGGGAGACGTGTTGCCATCAACAATAATTCTTGTTCTGCATGAACAATCTGATTCACTGACAAATGAACATTTTGCTCAATGTAATGATTTGAAAATAATTGTTCTTATAAATGCTTGATGGATTAATAGTTGGTCCATTGAAAAGGTCTCTTACACTTTAAATGGGTGTCTAATTACAGTCAAGTACTTGTCAAATAAGTCTTTGATCTGATATTTACCTAATAGATGTAAGAACATACCAATACCTCTGTGAAAGGAGAATGTCAACTAGAGAGTCATATTTAAATGGTCACTAACTTTCAACAATTTAGTCTAATTTAATAGAGTTTGTGATTCTGGTCCAAAAAGAAATGTACCTTATTGAAAAATATTGCTGTTTTCTGCCTGTAAAACTTCTCTAAGGTTTCTCTCACTAGGTGTCTCCCTCCTAGCTAATTTGCTGCTTATTCCTTGTTACTAGGGAAGATACATCCTCAATTATTTTCAAAATCAAGACATGTACATAGTGAGTGAAGAAAGGAGGGGCTGGTTTTATTCACACCATGAATATAGAGCCTCTACACATCTACAAACAGTAGGCACTGAAAGTAAGCTCCAAGTTCTACAATGTAAGGCGAATTTACTATGCACTTCTATATACTTGTGACCAGCTGTTCATGTTATTATGTCTCTTTTTCTGTGTCAGGGAACATTTTAGCTGTATCATGTCCTGTATTTTCAGTTTACTGTTCCCTTGATCTCCTATATTATGGTCACTTGGTCTTTTCTCAACTATTTATTTGCTATTTCATAGTTACTTCTGTCAGAATTACAGGTAAAGAAACCTAGATGAAGCAGTAGATCTGGATAGGTATGGGGCAGATGGTTCCTTATAGTACACACCTCCAGCCTGAGAGAGAAATGTAAAATGTGCTGTAGTCATAATGGGACTATTAGTAGCAGCAAATTTTAAATCAGAATTTGACATAGTGTCTGAAAATATAAGAGATCAATGATAAATAATATAAAGATTGAATATCAACGGAACGCCCAATATCAAGTTAAAGTATAAATAATCACAGGTAGACTGCCTTTAAGGCCAAACCATACATCATATATGTTACTTTAAATGTGTTTAACAAATGAATAGTTATGCATAGTGAGAATGAAAAATTATAACACCAAGGATTCAATGTTATTTTGTTTTGTGTCATCACCTTTCATTTATCTATATCTTCAATGTGCCCATGTACTTTACTGGTTTGTAAACTCACCTGATCAGATGTGTCCTATTTTATTGTTTACTAACTTGTACTTTCAATTTCAATAGGGTCTGGTCTTTAGGCTATAAGTTATTGTTGTGTAGGCAGAACATATATCAAAAGTCAATTGGAGAACTATCCTTCTGAATACACCTTTCTAAAAAGGTTATATTATTAATTGCATATGCTCATGCATTGTGCAATAATGGATGGCAGAAAAAGGTGACTTAAATTATGCATGTGGGAATTTCTTTCCGGATGAGCCAGAGGTTTTGCAGAATTTAGGTGTACCTTGATAAGGCCTAATGTACTTGCTGGCTGACTATTTTACTTTCTTTAACTGACCTTGTTCAGTGAAAGTGCATGTTACATAATGTATTTCTCTAATGAGGCCCTAAGTAATTGAGCCTGATTGGACTGGCAACATGCCTCCTAATTAGAATGATAAATGGAATTGGCTGATCATCTCTTGAAGGGTGAATGGCATTAAGGACGAATGACAAGGTCATTCCGTCAATGCCATCCATTTCATGCAAATCTGCCGTAAGTGGATCAGTTATATGCTCCATCATGATGCACTCTAGCTATTAACTGATGGTATTAGTGACCAAGAGCTTTTTGGATTAATGGTGAGATAGAACAAACTATAAACACTAAGGTCTCATGAATATGTTCATATTGTACAAGGACCTGCATTTATAATTTTCTATCTTCTTAGTTGGCTTTACAAAGCTTCTCAATTAAAATCACAATTAGATATATCAGCGTATTGTCATATTGAACATTTTATTACTATACCATCAAGATTATTGATACCCTAGGCATTATTATTATGGATAGCCAAAGCCATTTTGCATCAGTAACTGTGGTTTACAGGCAACTCATCACATGCAACTTCTGAACGTCAAAGCAGCTATAGCTTATGTAAGGTATAAGAAGGTAATGAGTAGAGATGAGCAAACCAACATGGACCAAGTCAAGATCTCTTAATTTAAAGAAGCTTGTTCCATCCAGATCTGAACAAACTTCATCTTTCAACCTAGTTTGTGAAGGATCAATATTGAAAGAGATGGGATTGTCTTCATCAGTAATCAATATGTTATTGGCAACCCGTGAGGACTCTACTAATAAAATGTACCATAAAATATGGTATATGTTCTCTTCCTGGCTCAGCAACTCATAATTCCATTTAGTATAAATACCAAGCATTCTGCAATTCCTGCAAGATGGATTTCAGAAAGGCCTGAAGTTCAATATGCTTAAAATACATGACAGCAATTAATATTATGACGGATAGAAAATTGTCTTGTCATCCTTTGGTAACAAGATTCTTCAAAGCACTCAGAAACTTGAGACCAGAGGTCAAACCACCTGTACCTATCTTGGATTTATCTATCGTTCTTAGTGACTTGACATCTGACATCTTTAGTAGAGATGAGCGAACACTAAAATGTTCGAGGTTCGAAATTCGATTCGAACAGCCGCTCACTGTTCGAGTGTTCGAATGGGTTTCGAACCCCATTATAGTCTATGGGGAACATAAACTCGTTAAGGGGGAAACCCAAATTCGTGTCTGGAGGGTCACCAAGTCCACTATGACACCCCAGGAAATGATACCAACATTCAACCGTGGTCCTTGTAAAACGTAGCGTTTATTCCAGTATTAAAAAACACACATGTTCACAAGCCATATCGTCTCCTAGGTGTATCCATTCCTTACATAGACTCGCTGACGCGTTTCGAAGACCCCAGAGTATAATAATCGGAGACCCAGAGGGATACAAACATAACAAACTACTGTTACTTACCTATCTCCTGACTTCCCTGCAGTCTCCGTCGCTGTCGGCCATCTTCCGGGACGTCATGTGACTGGGGCCCTGTGTCGCGGGTCATATGACATCACGCAAGTAGGCCGAAGACTGCCCGGAACCTGGAGAGGTAAGTAACAGTTTTTTATGTTATCTTACCTCTCCCGGGCCTCCAATCGTTATACTCAGGGGTCCGAGAAGACCCCCAAGTATAATAGTGCTTGTGGGGCCTGCGCCGTCACTTACTGATCCTGGCCCTTGCCAGGATCGGTAAGTATATAGGGCCCGTTATCGGCTAGAATAACTCCAGCCGGTAACGGCCTATTAAAAAAAAAAAAAGCGCAGCGGTAGCGGCTGTCGCTGGGCCCCTAATGTCCCGGGCCCTGTGGCAGCTGCCTCCACTGCTTCCCCAGTAGTTACGCCCCTGATAACAATATACACCAGTAGCAAAACATTATAAAAAAAAATAAAAATCAAAAGTTGCAAAACAACATTCTAAACAATATTTGGTCAATTTATAGTATGTTTAAAGTGTCTTTTTATATGAATTTTGGGACAATTTCTGCTTTGTAATTCACATGAAAAATACTTGACCCATTGATTTAAAAATGTCTGAGCCATTAATGCATATGGGACGTTGGATATTAGATCAGTGTCTCATCAATTCTTAATGTGATTTCAATACATAAACAGCGTGGAAGCATTTCCAGGTACCCACAACGCAAGGCTAGTGTTAGGTCACCCTTGGATTTCTGCTGTATATTTCTCAGCAAATAACTGCCAAATTTTTCTGATGTATATTTATAATTGTGTTAAAATGTTTTTAATTTAGATGTCTCTGGTCTGATTCATTAGCCAATGCAAAGTAAAAAAAAGTAACCAATTTCATATAATTCACCTAGGTTAGAAAAGTACTTATATAAAATTTGCTGTAGGTTTTTTTTTTACATAGACAATGGTCCACATTTACTATTGTGTATTAGAGTTCTGTTCTATTTTGCACTAGCATTTTGATGAATATCTGATACAAAATGTCACATCTAGTTTTTAGCTAATTTTTACAACTATGTCAACAAGCGAGTGACTTTTACAAACTGTTGCTTAATATTCAACGAGTGCCATACCTAGTTTTATGCCAAAATTCTGGTGCAAAATAATACCAACTAATTCTTGGTGTCATCTTACGCTAGGTTCACACAAGCATCTCTTTTGGGTCTGCCGAGGGGCTTGAACAACGGAGAAACAGACCACTAAAACAGCGGTTACAAATGGATGCCAGTAGAACCCATTCACTATAATGGTGTCCACTTGGTGTTTGAAAATGAAAGCAGCAGAGAAAAATGGCCAGCAGAGACTCTGGAACAGATGTGAACTCATCCTGAACCCATACTAGTCTAAAGATGGACCTGATTTATCATTCAGCATCAGACACTGTGATAATTCCGACTCATTTCTTTTCTTTTTAATTTTTTTTTCTTAGAGCTCACAATGTACATTTTTCCCTATAAGTATGTCTTTTTGGAATATGGGATGCAAATCCATGCAAACACGGGGAGAACATACAAACTCCTTGCAGATGTTTTTTTGCCCTTGGTGGGATTTGAACACCAGGACTCCAGCACTGCAAGGTTGCAGTGCTAACCACTGAGTCACCGTGTGGCTCCAATTCTGACTCATTTTGAGCCTGTCTAGTCTATCTTTGCACTGTCTAGACCAGTGGTGCCCAATACGTCGATCGCGATCTACCGGTCAATCGCAAAGGAAGTATGGGTCAATCGCGTGACATTTTTTATTTTTTATTTATTTTTACTTTTTTTAGTTTGAACCAGTGCAGGAGAGCTGCCGCACTCCTTGCACTGGTTCAGACGTCTATGTTTCAGTATAGACAGCATCATCATGCCGCCTACGCTAATATGCAGACGTCTGCCAGGAGAAAAGGATGCTTCGGCGGCTGCAGCGGGAGCAGCATCATCGAGGTTGGTAAGTATAAGAACTTTATGTTTGTTTGTTTCATAATAGGCCGCTACCTGCTGGAGTATTCCCAGCAGGTAGCGGCCTATTTACCAACCTCCCCGGACCTGTTCACTGCCGCCCCCGCTTCCGCTTGTACTATAGGCCGCGGTGGGCAGTAGTGAATAGGCATGGGCCAGGCCACGATCCCACTACCGCTATTATTATATTCGGGGGTCTTTTCAGACCCTCGAGTATAATAATCGGAGCCCCAGGGGAGGTGAGGGAACATAATAAACAATATTACTTACCTCTCCGGGATCTGATGTCAATCTGACAATGCTGCGATCCAGGCCCTGCCAACAGGCCCCGCCCACAGGCCCCGCCCACAAGAAGTGGGTAGTAGATCTTTTGACTGGGTCATTTTATAAGTAGCTCGCATGTGGAAAAAGTGTGAGCAACCCTGGTCTAGACCATCTCAGTGATGTTTAAATACACAATTTAGAACTCTACAGGATGTCTACACTACACATATAGTTAACTTGAAATAGCAGATTTTCCAAGACTATATATAATAAATTATATTTTGACCAATTTATATTTGTATGAAGTAATCTTACATGTCATATTTTGAGAATCTCAACTTCTTTGTAATTATTTCCATGAACCTCGCACATGTTTTGTCCACCTGTTTGTTGTCACCTAACCTTAATAAATCATTCTACAATATCATCCGTCAACACAAATTTCAATATCTTTATGCCACCTGTCATACTACCACAGTTATGGCCAAGAACCTTGTTGAAGCAATCTCTGAGGAACTATTGAGGAAGCTTTATGAACACTTCATTTTATGGCTATTGAGCTATCCACATGGCTGTAACTTCTGACAGTTATGTGAGGAGCATTTGGAGGAAGAAATTCTGGCAGATTAATAAAGTTTTGCAGTTGCAAAATAAGTGATTGCATGAATTATGTATGAGGAACCAATGATAATGCCCAGATCTACTAACAAGTAGAGGGAACCGAAATGAAGAGTCATTTGGAAGGACATAAGCATGCGGCTATTCACACGTACAGATTTCTGCTGTTTATTACTTGAATCTCTAAGAACCTATGTGGGGACTTTTCAAATACAATCTATATAGGAAATATTAACCAGATTATTTTTCTAGATAGTAAAAGGTTGTTATTCATTATTTCAATATACTTCTTTAGTTTATAAACTTGACAAATCTGATGAATTCTTATTACGACATAAGGCACAACTTAGAAACAAGTAAAAGTTAAAATGAGATTTTATACTATAGGACACAACAGAAAGCATGCTTGCCTATGGGCACAAAATGAATTTTTTCAAACACATTTCATATTTATAACAGCATTATCAAAGGTCCAGTCATTCCTTCACCTGAAACCGGTAAAAATACAGATATTGCCATCACCAAGATGAAATGCCCATACTGACTGCTATTTACTGGTAAAAAATATGCAAATCTATTCTCCTGGATAGAGGGCAGCATCCTTAACATCATGAACGACTCAGTTATAAGGACTTTTAATCATAATGTGGATTTCATTGCTAAATCAGTATTTCTGTCCCAAAAGGAACAGATTCCCAGCTATGGACAGCGCTGTTTCGGCCTATTGGGCCATCCTCAGCATCCTCAGCCCAATAGGCCGAAACAGCGCTGTCCATAGCTGGGAATCTGTTCCTTTTGGGACAGAAATACTGATTTAGCAATTAAATCCACATTATGATTAAAAGACTTTATAACTGAGTCGTTCATGATGTTAAGGATGCCGCCCTCTATAGGGTGGTGTACAGAGTGCACTCTGTTCTCCTAATTCCATCCAGGAGATTAGATTTGCATATTTTTTACCCATAATCCCTAGCGGAGCAGGAATGACTTGTAAGTCTCCGTACTGCCTATGTAGGCAAACACTCTCCCTAATGTGGACGAGTGCTATTTACTGGACACAGAACAAATAACTACATATGTACAGCAGAGGGAGTAGAAATAGAACATAACTTTTATTTTTTAATATATTAAAATTGTGCCCATTATAGCATAAAATATTCCAATAGGGAGATTGACTAACCAGTAAAGAGATTAGGTAGATATGGCTTCTATCTCTTAGATAAAGTGAAACTCTCCCCTTTGTCTTTCCAATTGGCAGGAAAAAATAGGTAAGTATTCAATATGTGTGTCTACTACTTCTGTAATATTTACTGTGTATTATCATGTATCTGTATTACTATGCAGCGGAAACATACTGAAATTTCCCCACTGTGGGACTATTAAAGGATTATCTTATCTTATCTTATTTGTTCAGCAGGACTTGGAGGAGCAAGAGTTAATATGCAGCATTAGCTCCCAACAGTGCTCAGAGGTCTGACCAGGTGATGATATAGCCAGTATTTACATGGTTAAGCAGCAGTCCTATCTATCCTCTGGTTCAATTTAGATGTATTGTAAGTCCCTGAACTATTATATGGAGAGAAAACTATTTCCTAATACCCTCTATACGTATTTCACTAGCTGATACTCTAGCTCATCAGGAGGTTTTTCTAAGGAAAGATGAAAGCTGTAGTGAAAACTGCACTTCCCACGTCCTTCGTGGTAGGACGTGGTATTAGGTTAGACTGCAGTCCAACTTAACCAACTTTTCCTTATAGAGGACCTTTCATGGGTTTGAGCACAGGCAGTTCTATAAACTGCTGGAAAGCCGACAGTGCGCTGAATTCAGTGCACTTTCTTTTTTCCCGATCTGGGCCCCGGTTAAAGAGCTATCGGTACCAGTACAGATCGGGAAAGCACACTGACAGCTTTCCAGCAGTATATAGAACTGTCTGTGCCCAAACCCATGAAAGGTCCTCTTTAAAGCTCTTACTCAGATTTATCATTATTCACCATTTATATATTTTATATGGAAATATACTTTAAGTATTCATAGAACTATGAAAGCTGAGAAATATCTAAATACTATCCGTCTCCCGGCTAATACTACTTTTAATCAAATCTGTAAAAATACTCTCTTGACATTTTAGATTTCTAAATTCATTTTGTCAGATTTATTATGTATCACTTAAGTAGACCCTACTTGACATTTTAACCAGCATATCTAAACTGTCACAACATATTTCCTATATTTTTTAATACAGTTCCTACAGATTTTTCTAGAAAGATATAAAATGCTTCTTTTATTTTGATACATCAGTTTTTCTCCACATGGTGATATTCACATTTCTGACTACATTACATCTGAACAAAGCTGTTGTGTTCCTTCTCATGTTTTATGCAGATTAGCCTCCTGGTGGATGGCATGGGAACATTCAATTTTAATGTACATGCACAAGAACTTGATAAGAAAATACATTAATGTCACAAATGTTGTGCACAGCACAGTAAATATGACAATAAAATGTATACAAGAGAATGAAGAGCAATATGGTGCACGCAATGAATGTATGTATAACTTATGATATTAGCACCCCCGCTTATGTTATCAATGTGAAATCTCATGTTATCACAAAATAAAATATTGGTTCAGTTTCATATTTAACGTGAATATGTTGTTAAAAAATGACCTCGTATTTAAATATAGACTATAATATATATATATATATATATATATATATATATATTATATTTAAGATGGTTATAAAGTCAGGCAAGATGATTAATCTTATAATATTACAGTGAATGGAGAATGCACCATCAAGTAATAAAAACAGATTGTAGAAGTATTTATCAGTATAAGGTTTTAATGCACAAAATGAAAAGTCTAGAGTTTACACATTCCTTTGAAAATTTGGCCTTTTTGTTCTTTCAGGACTGGATTGTTTCATTGCTGTTGTCCAAGACTCATTATTTTTTTAGTTATTCATTGACTTAACCCCTTAGCGACCCTTGACGTAACTGTACGTCATGGGTCGCATGGGGATGTATGGAGCGAGCTCACACGCTGAGCTCGCTCCATACACGGCAGATGCCGGCTGTATAATACAGCCAGGACCTGCCACTAACAGCAGCGGTCGGTGCTCGAGCCGATCGCTGCTGTTAACCCTTTACACACTGCGGTCAAACGTGACCGCAGTGTGTAAACGGCGCCGGCGGCATGGGCGCCGCCATGTTTTGCCGATCGCCGCCCTCCTGAACGTCACAAGAGGGCGGTGATCGGTTGCTATGACAGCCGGAAGCCTATTGAAGGCTTCCAGGCTTGTCTCTGCACTAGATCTATTAGACGATGCCAGAGGCATCGTCTAATAGAAGTGCTGCGATTTTCCTATTCACTGCAATACTGTAGTATTGCAGTGAATAGTATGAGCGAACAGACTCCCTAGGTTTCAAGGTACCTAAGGGGTCTGATCATAAATGTAACAGAAGAAAAAAAAAAGTTTTTAAAAGTATTAAAAAAATAAAAAAAATATAAAAGTTCAAATCACCCCCCTTTCCCTAGATCAGCTATAAAAGTAATTAAAGAACATTAAACATAAACATATTAGGTATCCCTGCGCTCCAAAATGCCTGAATTATTAGAATATTAAAACATTTATCCCGTACTGCGAACGGCGTAGCGGCAAAAAAAATAAAAACAGCCAAAAAGCGTTTTTTTCAACACTTTGCCTCCTATAAAAAATTGAATAAAAAGTGATCAAACCATCGGATCTTTCCCCAAATGGTATCAATAGAAACGTCATCTTGTCCCGCATAAAAAGACACCACAACCAGCTCCATACATGGAAATATGAAAAAGTTACAGGTGTTAGAACATGATGACACAAATTTTTTTTTTCTATTTTGCAAAGTTTATCATTTTTTTAAAAGTATCAAAAAATTTCAAATACTATATAAATTTGGTATCACCGCGTTTGTACTGACACGTAGAACACAGGTAACATGTCATTTGTACCAAACAGTGAATGCTGTAAAAATTAAACCCATAAGAAAATGGCGCAAATGCATTTTTTCTCCAATTGCGCCTCATTCTGAATTTTTTTCCAGCTTCCCAGTACATTGCACAGCATATTGAATGGTTCCATTACAAAGTACAATTTGTCCCGCAAACAATAAGCTATCATGTGACTCTGTGAACTGAAAAATGAAAAAGTTATGGCTCTTGAAATGTGAGGAGGGAAAAACGAAAATGCAAAACCAAAAAATGACCTGGTCCTTAAGGGGTTAAACAACTTACAGCTTGTTTTTATTTGGGTTGATGTGATGTTGGGTTCACACTTCCTCTGGCTGTCCTTTGTTTGGGTCTGCTGGTGGACTTGATCAATGGAGAGGTGAATTGATAACACAGTTACACACAGAGATCGGCAAAGTCCATTGAACTATATTATTTTTAATTTATCCATTGACTTAAGCAAATTAGGGCTTGTTTTTATTGGGATGACTGAAGGTAGGTTCACACTAGCACTGGCTCTCCATTGACAGGTCCGTTGGTACACCCACACAATGGAGAGGTGGACTGCTAAAAACAAGCGGTACATGGGGAGCCTGGCAGACCCGATTGACTATAATGAGGTGCATTGCATGTCTGTCATTTTAAACTGAAACCAGTGGAGGAAAAATTCCTCAGTGCAGATGTGAACGTAGAGTTTTTATTGGCACTAAATTGGAGCACAAATAATGAAATAATAAATAATTATGTACTGTTTATTTATTTATTTATTTATTTATTTTGTATGAATTGTTTTTTCAATTTAATTTAATGCTTTTTATTTAGAGATGAGCGAACAGTGTTCTATCGAACTCATGTTCGATCGGATATTAGGCTGTTCGGCATGTTCGAATCGAATCGAACACCGCGTGGTAAAGTGCGCCATTACTCGATTCCCCTCCCACCTTCCCTGGCGCCTTTTTTGCTCCAATAACAGCGCAGGGTAGGTGGGACAGGAACTACGACACCGGTGACGTTGAAAAAAGTAGGCAAAACCCATTGGCTGCCGAAAACATGTGACCTCTAATTTAAAAGAACAGCGCCGCCCAGGTTCGCGTCATTCTGAGCTTGCAATTCACCGAGGACGGAGGTTTCCGTCCAGCTAGCTAGGGCTTAGATTCTGGGTAGGCAGGGACAGGCTAGGATAGGAAGGAGAAGACAACCAACAGCTCTTGTAAGAGCTAAATTCCAGGGAGAAGCTTGTCAGTGTAACGTGGCACTGACGGGCTCAATCGCCGCAACCCAGCTTTCCCAGGATCCTGAATGGAATACACTGTCAGTGTATTCCCGTATACCCGATATATACCCCGATACCCGTTCCAACGGTGTGCCCCCCCACCTTCACCCCAGAAATACCCTGCAAGTCCCCTAGCAATAGAATTGGGGCTATATACACCCACAATTTTTACTACTGGTATACAGTGCCATTGTCTGACTGGGAATTCAAAGAATATATTGGGAATACAAATACCCTCATTTCTTGCTACTGCCATATAGTGCCAGTGTCTGACTGGGAATTCAAAGAATATATTGGGGTTACGTGCACCCACAATTTTTACTACTGGTATACAGTGCCATTGTCTGACTGGGAATTCAAAGAATATATTGGGAATACAAATACCCTCATTTCTTGCTACTGCCATATAGTGCCAGTTTCTGACTGGTAATTCAAAGAATATATTGGGGTTACGTGCACCCACAATTTTTACTACTGGTATACAGTGCCATTGTCTGACTGGGAATTCAAAGAATATATTGGGAATACAAATACCCTCATTTCTTGCTACTGCCATATAGTGCCAGTGTCTGACTGGGAATTCAAAGAATATATTGGGGTTACGTGCACCCACAATTTTTACTACTGGTATACAGTGCCATTGTCTGACTGGGAATTCAAAGAATATATTGGGAATACAAATACCCTCATTTCTTGCTACTGCCATATAGTGCCAGTGTCTGACTGGGAATTCAAAGAATATATTGGGGTTACGTGCACCCACAATTTTTACTACTGGTATACAGTGCCATTGTCTGACTGGGAATTCAAAGAATATATTGGGAATACAAATACCCTCATTTCTTGCTACTGCCATATAGTGCCAGTTTCTGACTGGTAATTCAAAGAATATATTGGGGTTACGTGCACCCACAATTTTTACTACTGGTATACAGTGCCATTGTTTGACTGGGAATTCAAAGAGTATATTGGGAATACAAATACCCTCATTTCTTGCTACTGCCATATAGTGCCAGTGTCTGACTGGTAATTCAAAGAATATATTGGGGTTACGTGCACCCACAATTTTTACTACTGGTATACAGTGCCATTGTCTGACTGGGAATTCAAAGAATATATTGGGGTTATAAATACCCTCATTTCTTGCTACTGCCATATAGTGCCAGTTTCTGACTGGTAATTCAAAGAATATATTGGGGTTACGTGCACCCACAATTTTTACTACTGGTATACAGTGCCATTGTCTGACTGGGAATTCAAAGAGTATATTGGGAATACAAATACCCTCATTTCTTGCTACTGCCATATAGTGCCAGTTTCTGACTGGGAATTCAAAGAATATATTGGGGTTACGTGCACCCACAATTTTTACTACTGGTATACAGTGCCATTGTCTGACTGGGAATTCAAAGAATATATTGGGGTTATAAATACCCTCATTTCTTGCTACTGCCATATAGTGCCAGTTTCTGACTGGTAATTCAAAGAATATATTGGGGTTACGTGCACCCACAATTTTTACTACTGGTATACAGTGCCATTGTCTGACTGGGAATTCAAAGAGTATATTGGGAATACAAATACCCTCATTTCTTGCTACTGCCATATAGTGCCAGTTTCTGACTGGGAATTCAAAGAATATATTGGGGTTACGTGCACCCACAATTTTTACTACTGGTATACAGTGCCATTGTCTGACTGGGAATTCAAAGAATATATTGGGGTTATAAATACCCTCATTTCTTGCTACTGCCATATAGTGCCAGTTTCTGACTGGTAATTCAAAGAATATATTGGGGTTACGTGCACCCACAATTTTTACTACTGGTATACAGTGCCATTGTCTGACTGGGAATTCAAAGAGTATATTGGGAATACAAATACCCTCATTTCTTGCTACTGCCATATAGTGCCAGTTTCTGACTGGTAATTCAAAGAATATATTGGGGTTACGTGCACCCACAATTTTTACTACTGGTATACAGTGCCATTGTCTGACTGGGAATTCAAAGAGTATATTGGGAATACAAATACCCTCATTTCTTGCTACTGCCATATAGTGCCAGTGTCTGACTGGGAATTCAAAGAATATATTGGGGTTACGTGCACCCACAATTTTTACTACTGGTATACAGTGCCAATTTCTAACTAGGAATTCAAAATGCGCAAGGCTCCCGGAAAGGGACGTGGACGAGGCCGTGGGCGAGGTCGGGGGAATGGTTCTGGGGAGCAAGGTAGTAGTGAAGCCACAGGGCGTCCCGTGCCTACTCCTGTGGGGCAGCAAGCATTGCGCCACTCCACAGTGCCAGGGTTGCTTGCCACATTAACTAAACTGCAGGGTACAAACCTTAGTAGGCCCGAGAACCAGGAACAGGTCTTGCAATGGCTGTCAGAGAACGCTTACAGCACATTGTCCAGCAGCCAGTCAGACTCTGCCTCCTCTCCTCCTATTACCCAACAGTCTTGTCTTCCTTCCTCCCAAAATTCCGAAGCTTTACAGAACAATAACCCAAACTGTCCCTGCTCCCCAGAGCTGTTCTCCGCTCCTTTCATTGTCCCTCAACCTGCCTCTCCACGTCACGATTCCACGAACCTAACAGAGGAGCATCTGTGTCCAGATGCTCAAACACTAGAGTCTCCTCCATCTCCGTTCGATTTGGTGGTGGATGACCAGCAACCCACCCTCATCGACGATGATGTGACGCAGTTGCCGTCAGGGCATCCAGTTGACCGGCGCATTGTGCGGGAGGAGGAGATGAGACAGGAGTTGGAAGAGGAAGTGGTGGATGATGAGGACACTGACCCGACCTGGACAGGGGGGATGTCAAGCGGGGAAAGTAGTGTGGATGTTGAGGCAGGTGCAGCACCAAAAAGGGTAGCTAGAGGCAGAGGCAGAGGTCAGCAGCTTAGGCGAAGCCAGGCCACACCCGGAATCTCCCAAGATGTTCCAGTTCGTACCCAGCCCCGAAAAACTCCCACCTCGAGGGCACGTTTCTCGAAGGTGTGGAGTTTTTTCAAGGAATGCGCCGAGGACAGATATAGTGTTGTCTGCACAATTTGCCTCTCGAAATTGATTAGGGGCTCTGAGAAGAGCAACCTGTCCACCACTTCAATGCGCCGTCATTTGGAATCCAAGCACTGGAATCAGTGGCAGGCAGCAACGGCAGGACAAAGGCCGCCTGCCGTTCACGCCACTGCCACTGCCTCTGCCACTGCCTCTGCCTCTGCCACTGCCACTGCTGACTGTGCTGGCGATGCACTCCAGAGGACGAGCCAGGACACCACTTCATCTGCCTCCGCCACTTTGTTGACTTCTACCTCATCCTCCCCTGGTCCTGTCTTATCTCCTTCTCCTGCACCATCAAAGGCACCATCAGGCGTTTCTTTACAACAACCCACCATCTCTCAGACATTGGAGCGGCGGCAGAAATACACTGCTAACCACCCACACGCGCAAGCCTTGAACGCCAACATCGCTAAACTGCTGGCCCAGGAGATGTTGGCGTTCCGGCTTGTTGAAACTCCCGCCTTCCTGGACCTGATGGCAACTGCGGCACCTCGCTATGCCGTCCCTAGCCGTCACTACTTCTCCCGGTGTGCCGTCCCCGCCTTGCACCAGCACGTGTCACTCAACATCAGGCGGGCCCTTAGTTCCGCGCTTTGCACAAAGGTCCACTTGACCACCGACGCGTGGACAAGTGCATGCGGACAGGGACGCTACATTTCACTGACGGCACACTGGGTGAATGTAGTTGAGGCTGGGACTGCTTCCCAAACTGGCCCGGTGTACCTCGTCTCCCCGCCTAACATTCCTGGCAGGGACACGAGAAGAACACCCCCCTCCTCCTCCTCCTCTACCGCCTCCTCCTCCGCCACCGCCTCCTCCTCCGCCACCGCCTCCTCCTCCGCCACCGCCTCCTCCTCCGCTGTTAGATTGACCCCAGCTACGAGTTGGAAACGTTGCAGCACTGGCGTTGGTAGACGTCAGCAGGCTGTGCTGAAGCTGATCAGCTTGGGGGACAGACAGCACACTGCCTCCGAGGTGAGGGATGCCCTCCTCGATGAGACGGCAATATGGTTTGAGCCGCTGCACCTGGGCCCAGGCATGGTCGTTTGTGATAACGGCCGGAACCTGGTAGCAGCTCTGGAGCTTGCCGGACTCCAACATGTTCCATGCCTAGCCCACGTCTTCAAACTAGTGGTGCAACGTTTCCTAAAGAGCTACCCCAATGTTCCAGAGCTACTGGTGAAAGTGCGGCGCATGTGCGCCCACTTTCGCAAGTCGACAGTAGCCGCTGCTAGCTTAAAATCTCTCCAGCAACGCCTGCATGTGCCACAACACCGGCTTTTGTGCGACGTCCCCACACGCTGGAACTCAACGTTTCAGATGTTGAATAGAGTGGTTGAGCAGCAGAGACCTTTGATGGAATACCAGCTACAAAACCCTAGGGTGCCACAAAGTCAGCTGCCTCAGTTTCACATCCATGAGTGGCCATGGATGAGAGACCTTTGTGACATCCTACGGGTCTTTGAGGAGTCCACAAGGAGGGTGAGCTCTGAGGATGCGATGGTGAGCCTTACAATCCCGCTCTTGTGTGTTCTGAGAGAATCCCTGATTGACATCAGGGATAACTCAGATCACACAGAGGAGTTAGGGATAGCATCCGATCCGTCACAGCTGGAGAGTAGGTCCACACATCTGTCCGCTTCACTGCGTTTAATGGAGGAGGAGGAGGAGGAGGAAGAAGAGTTGTCCGATGATGTGATGGTGATACAGGAGGCTTCCGGGCAACTTCGAATCGTCCCATTGTTGCAGCGCGGATGGGTAGACATGGAGGATGAGGAGGAAATGGAGATTGAACTTTCCGGTGGGGCCAGAGGAGTCATGCCAACTAACACTGTGGCAGACATGGCTGAGTTCATGTTGGGGTGCTTTACAACCGACAAGCGTATTGTCAAAATCATGGAGGACAACCAGTACTGGATCTTTGCTATCCTTGACCCCCGGTATAAAAACAACATCTCGTCTTTTATTCCGGTAGAGGGGAGGGCCAATCGCATCAATGCTTGCCACAGGCAATTGGTGCAGAATATGATGGAGATGTTTCCAGCATGTGACGTTGGCGGCAGGGAGGGCAGTTCCTCCAGTAGGCAACCAAGTTCTCACCGGTCCACACAAACGAGGGGCACACTGTCTAAGGTCTGGGACACCTTGATGGCACCCCCTCGCCAAAGTGCCGCCACGGAGGGTCCTAGTGTCACCAGGCGTGAGAAGTATAGGCGCATGTTGCGGGAATACCTTTCCGACCACAGCCCTGTCCTCTCCGACCCCTCTGCGCCCTACACGTATTGGGTGTCGAAGTTGGACCTGTGGCTTGAACTTGCCCTATATGCCTTGGAGGTGCTGTCCTGTCCTGCCGCCAGCGTCCTATCTGAGAGGGTGTTCAGTGCAGCCGGTGGCATCATCACTGACAAGCGCACCCGTCTGTCAGCTGAGAGTGCCGACCGGCTCACTTTGATAAAAATGAACCACCACTGGATAGAGCCTTCATTTTTGTGCCCACCTGTGTAAAGCACCCCAACATGAAACTCCATGTCTGTACTCAACCTCTCCAATTCCTCCGCATCCTCATACTCATCCACCATAAGCGTTGCACAATTCTGCTAATACTAGGCTCCCTCCAACATGATTTCCCCCAACTCTGCTGGTTAGAGGCTCCCTCCACCCTGATTTCCACCAACTCTGCTGGTTAGAGGCTCCCTCCACCCTGCTTTCCCACAACTCTGCTGGTTAGAGGCTCCTTCCACCATGAATTTGCCCAAACTGGGCTGTTTAGAGGCTCCCTCCACCATGAATTGGTCCAAACTGGGCTGGTTAGAGGCTCCCTCCACCATTAATTGGTCCAAACTCGGCTGGTTAGAGGCTCCCTCCACCATGAATTTGCCCAAACTGGGCTGTTTAGAGGCTCCCTCCACCATGAATTTGCCCAAACTGGGCTGTTTAGAGGCTCCCTCCACCATGAATTGGTCCAAACTGGGTTTTTTAGAGGCTCCCTCCACCATGAATTGGTCCAAACTGGGCTGGTTAGAGGCTCCCTCCACCATGAATTGGTCCAAACTGGGGTGGTTAGAGGCTCCCTCCACCATTAATTGGTCCAAACTGGGCTGGTTAGAGGCTCCCTCCACCATTAATTGGTCCAAACTGGGCTGGTTAGAGGCTCCCTCCACCATGAATTTGCCCAAACTGGGCTGTTTAGAGGCTCCCTCCACCATGAATTTGCCCAAACTGGGCTGGTTAGAGGCTCCCTCCACCATGAATTGGTCCAAACTGGGGTTTTTAGAGGCTCCCTCCACCATGAATTGGTCCAAACTTGGCTGTTTAGAGGCTCCCTCCACCATGAATTGGTCCAAACTTGGCTGTTTAGAGGCTCCCTCCACCATGAATTGGTCCAAACTGGGGTGGTTAGAGGCTCCCTCCACCATTAATTGGTCCAAACTGGGCTGGTTAGAGGCTCCCTCCACCATTAATTGGTCCAAACTGGGCTGGTTAGAGGCTCCCTCCACCATGAATTGGTCCAAACTGGGTTTTTTAGAGGCTCCCTCCACCATGAATTTGCCCAAACTGGGCTGTTTAGAGGCTCCCTCCACCATGAATTGGTCCAAACTGGGCTGGTTAGAGGCTCCCTCCACCATGAATTTCCCAAAACTTGGCTGTTTAGAGGCTCCCTCCACCATTAATTGGTCCAAACTGGGCTGGTTAGAGGCTCCCTCCACCATGAATTGGTCCAAACTGGGGTTTTTAGAGGCTCCCTCCACCATGAATTGGTCCAAACTTGGCTGTTTAGAGGCTCCCTCCACCATGAATTGGTCCAAACTGGGGTGGTTAGAGGCTCCCTCCACCATTAATTGGTCCAAACTGGGCTGGTTAGAGGCTCCCTCCACCATTAATTGGTCCAAACTGGGCTGGTTAGAGGCTCCCTCCACCATGAATTTGCCCAAACTGGGCTGTTTAGAGGCTCCCTCCACCATGAATTTGCCCAAACTGGGCTGGTTAGAGGCTCCCTCCACCATGAATTGGTCCAAACGGGTTTTTAGAGGCTCCCTTCACCATGAATTGGTCCAAACTTGGCTGTTTAGAGGCTCCCTCCACCATGAATTGGTCCAAACTGGGTTTTTTAGAGGCTCCCTCCACCATGAATTTGCCCAAACTGGGCTGTTTAGAGGCTCCCTCCACCATGAATTTGCCCAAACTGGGCTGGTTAGAGGCTCCCTCCACCATGAATTGGTCCAAACTTGGCTGTTTAGAGGCTCCCTCCACCATGAATTGGTCCAAACTGGGGTGGTTAGAGGCTCCCTCCACCATTAATTGGTCCAAACTGGGCTGGTTAGAGGCTCCCTCCACCATTAATTGGTCCAAACTGGGCTGGTTAGAGGCTCCCTCCACCATGAATTGGTCCAAACTGGGTTTTTTAGAGGCTCCCTCCACCATGAATTTGCCCAAACTGGGCTGTTTAGAGGCTCCCTCCACCATGAATTGGTCCAAACTGGGCTGGTTAGAGGCTCCCTCCACCATGAATTTCCCAAAACTTGGCTGTTTAGAGGCTCCCTCCACCATTAATTGGTCCAAACTGGGCTGGTTAGAGGCTCCCTCCACCATGAATTGGTCCAAACTGGGGTTTTTAGAGGCTCCCTCCACCATGAATTGGTCCAAACTTGGCTGTTTAGAGGCTCCCTCCACCATGAATTGGTCCAAACTGGGGTGGTTAGAGGCTCCCTCCACCATTAATTGGTCCAAACTGGGCTGGTTAGAGGCTCCCTCCACCATTAATTGGTCCAAACTGGGCTGGTTAGAGGCTCCCTCCACCATGAATTTGCCCAAACTGGGCTGTTTAGAGGCTCCCTCCACCATGAATTTGCCCAAACTGGGCTGGTTAGAGGCTCCCTCCACCATGAATTGGTCCAAACGGGTTTTTAGAGGCTCCCTTCACCATGAATTGGTCCAAACTTGGCTGTTTAGAGGCTCCCTCCACCATGAATTGGTCCAAACTGGGGTGGTTAGAGGCTCCCTCCACCATTAATTGGTCCAAACTGGGCTGGTTAGAGGCTCCCTCCACCATTAATTGGTCCAAACTGGGCTGGTTAGAGGCTCCCTCCACCATGAATTGGTCCAAACTGGGGTTTTTAGAGGCTCCCTCCACCATGAATTGGTCCAAACTTGGCTGTTTAGAGGCTCCCTCCACCATTAATTGGTCCAAACTGGGCTGGTTAGAGGCTCCCTCCACCATGAATTGGTCCAAACTGGGTTTTTTAGAGGCTCCCTCCACCATGAATTTGCCCAAACTGGGCTGTTTAGAGGCTCCCTCCACCATGAATTGGTCCAAACTGGGTTTTTTAGAGGCTCCCTCCACCATGAATTGGTCCAAACTGGGCTGGTTAGAGGCTCCCTCCACCATGAATTGGTCCAAACTGGGGTGGTTAGAGGCTCCCTCCACCATTAATTGGTCCAAACTGGGCTGGTTAGAGGCTCCCTCCACCATTAATTGGTCCAAACTGGGCTGGTTAGAGGCTCCCTCCACCATTAATTGGTCCAAACTGGGCTGGTTAGAGGCTCCCTCCACCATGAATTTGCCCAAACTGGGCTGTTTAGAGGCTCCCTCCACCATGAATTTGCCCAAACTGGGCTGGTTAGAGGCTCCCTCCACCATGAATTGGTCCAAACTGGGGTTTTTAGAGGCTCCCTCCACCATGAATTGGTCCAAACTTGGCTGTTTAGAGGCTCCCTCCACCATTAATTGGTCCAAACTGGGCTGGTTAGAGGCTCCCTCCACCATGAATTGGTCCAAACTGGGTTTTTTAGAGGCTCCCTCCACCATGAATTTGCCCAAACTGGGCTGTTTAGAGGCTCCCTCCACCATGAATTGGTCCAAACTGGGGTGGTTAGAGGCTCCCTCCACCATTAATTGGTCCAAACTGGGCTGGTTAGAGGCTCCCTCCACCATTAATTGGTCCAAACTGGGCTGGTTAGAGGCTCCCTCCACCATGAATTTGCCCAAACTGGGCTGGTTAGAGGCTCCCTCCTCCATGAATTGGTCCAAACTGGGTTTTTTAGAGGCTCCCTCCACCATGAATTTGCCCAAACTGGGCTGGTTAGAGGCTCCCTCCACCATGAATTGGTCCAAACTGGGGTTTTTAGAGGCTCCCTCCACCATGAATTTGCCCAAACTCTGCTGGTTAGAGGCTCAATCCACCCTGATTTTCAAAACAAATGTTGGTGCCAACCTCAACTTACTACAAGGGCCAAATTCACTGCTGGTGACAAGCTCTCCTCACTGCAAGTGCCAAATACACATGTTTCAAGGTGTTTTCCTACTGTCAGAGAGGTGGTATTGAGTGTGTAAAGTGTGTAGTTGTTAGGCTGTGATGTTGGGGTAATAGAGGGTCTTTGGTGTGTTAGATGCCCCCAGACATGCTTCCCCTGCTGTCCCAGTGTCATTCCAGAGGTGTTGGCATCATTTCCTGGGGTGTCATAGTGGACTTGGTGACCCTCCAGACACGGATTTGGGTTTCCCCCTTAACGAGTATCTGTTCCCCATAGACTATAATGGGGTTCGAAACCCGTTCGAACACACGAACATTGAGCGGCTGTTCGAATCGAATTTCGAACCTCGAACATTTTAGTGTTCGCTCATCTCTATTTTTATTGGATATTTTTAATGCATGGTCAGCCTTAATTTAGATCTAATTTGCTGAAGGATTCCAATTTCTCATGAAACCAGATCAATTTAATATTGTGATATGCTAGAAGAAGCCTTGACAAGAAGTAATTCCCACCAAAGTGAACTGAGAACTTTATTCTAAAGTTTGGTAGAAATATGACATTACCACATTTATATTATAGTTTTTTGCAGCATGTTTTTATTACATTTTGAGATGCATCTCATGGAGTATCTAGGTACAAGTGCCTTCTGGAATGAATTCTTGCATTTTGGAAAACAAGACAATTATTATTATTATTTTTTTTTTTTTTGGAAGCCCAAATAAGTGGTTATCAAGTAGTAGAACAGCTTTCATAATACAGAACAGACAGCAAGAATTTTATAAGAAAAATATGTAGCTTGATGGAGAGAAGAAGGTGATTTAGACCCCTACTTTAAAACCACTTTGGGACATTTACAATACTATTAAGGCATATGCAGTGGCGTAACTATAGGGGTAGCAGGGGTAGCAGCTGCCACAGGGCCCGGGACATTAGGTGTTTTCTTTTCTTAATATGCTGTTACCGGCTGGAGTTACTCTAGCTGGTAACGGGCCCTATTTACTTACCGATCCTGGCAGTGGTGGGGATCGGTAAGTGACACCATGGGCCTTATAAACAACATTATTATACTCAGGGGTCTTTTCAGACCCCCGAGTATAATGATCGGAGGTCCAGGGGAGGTAAAATAACATAAAAAAAACGTGTTATTTACCTTTCCACGCTCCGGGCAGGTTCGGGCCTACTTCTGGATGCTCCCTGATGTCCATGATGACGCAGGTGCTGGTCATGTGATGTCTCGGGTCATGTGACTTCCCGGATGTCATTGAAGAAGACTGACACCACCACCGAGGACTGCAGCGGAGCCGGAAATAGGCAAGTAACAGTGTTTTTTTATGTTTGTATCCCTTCCCGGTCTCCTATTTTTATACTCTGGGGTCTGAAAAGACCCCAGAGTATAATAATTGTTCATAGGTGTCCACAGTGGGGCATAATACTGTGTGCAGAGGCCACCATGGGTTATAATACTGTGTGCCACTATGGGTTATAATACTGTGTGCAGAGGCCACTATGGGTTATGATACGGTGTGCAGGGGCCACTATGGAGCATAATATTGTGTACAGGGGACACTAAGAGGAATAATAGAGAGCGCAGGAATGTGTCGGGGGGGGGGGGTCGGTCGGGATCTTCGGCGGGCATTGGTAAGGGGGGGCCATATCAAGAGTTTGCCACGGGCCCCACCATTCCTAGTTACGCTACTGGGCATATGTTTAAATATGGACAATGCTTAGGAGATGAGCTGGTGCCATTTTCACAATCTCTGTTTTTACATAGCAGGGACCAAGCGACAATGCCCATGATCAAAGATGTTGCTGATCAAGGGTATTTAACCACTCAGGTCCTGTGGTCAGATGTGACCATGGTATTTGGGTGATTATTTTCACTTTCTATTTCACATTCATTATTGGAATAACTCTCCAGCATGGGGATTGCAGGAACCTTTCCATCACATTGCGGCGTGCCTGTGGCAGGTTTTAATATTTGCATAGAAATTTTGCCATAGGTTACCATACATTGAAACAACAATACTTTAGTATTGCAGTGTATGGTACAAGTGATCTAATGATTGCAGGTTCAAGCCCCCTAGGGAATTTAAAATAAAATAAATAAAAAAATATATATATATTCTAATCACTCCTTTTTTGTAGAACAAATATGAATATAAATTAATAAAAATAAACACAAACACATTAGTCATCTCCAAGTCCAAAAATGGCATGAACTATTAAAATACAACAACATTTATTCCATATCAGTACGTTTGCCAAAATGATATCAATAAAAACTACATATTGTCATGCAATAGGTAAAATACAAAAAAATCTATAGGTGTCACAATATTAAGATATGACTCAAATAATTTTTTCAAAATGTTTAATTTTTTTTAAGTACTAAAAATTGCCTGCAGAATATAGTTAACATAACGAGTGTGTGATTTATTATGCACAATGAACATAAAAATAAAACCTGTAAGAAAGTGGCCCAATTGTGTTTTTTCCTATTTCCAACCCATCCTGAATTTTTATCTGGCTTACCAGAACAATGTACAGACTATTAAATGGTGTCACTATGAAGTTATGAAAAAGTTATGGCTTTTGCAAGGGGTTAACTTACCTTGAAAATATATTGCATTATTGATCTTGCACTTATCTTGAGCATTAGGTGCTCCATAAAGATGTTAAGGATGTGGCAGATGACAAATTTATTTACTGTTCCCAAAAGCAAACAGCAGAAGTATGAATTCCACTCTGGACTATAATACAGGGTATAATTCAGAGCACTTGAACATCCATTTTCAACTTTGTATGGAGATTATAATAATATATAACTGATAAAATGGGGTTCACTTTTTTAGTGAGTTTTCTTCTAAACTTTCTTCTGTTCCATACTGAAAATTCTTGTAATTTGATAGAATATTTTACCCTGTTATAGTCTATGGGGGGAAAATGCTCGTTTCAGGGGTAGGCAACGTTCGATCAAATTATACTTACCAAGTCCACGAGGGAGGGTCGGGCTGGATCCTCCGAGAAGTCTTCCCCGTGCAGCGTCCCCGCAGCATCTTCCGGCTCTGAATTCACTCTGCCAAGCATCGGGCCTGGGCAGAGCCGACTGCACATGTCCGCACTACAAGCGGGTATGTGCAGTTGGCTCTGCCCAGGCCCGATGCCTGGCAGAGTGAATGAAGAGCCGGAAGACGCCGCGGGGAAGCTGCACAGAGAAGACTTCTAAAGGTAGGAGAAGAACCAGCGTTGATTGGTGACTGTATAGCATTCGGCCAATCAATGCTGGTTCTGCATCGAACTTTTCCATTCGAACAGCGAGTGGTACTCGATCGAGTACGAGTATTTCGAATACCGTAGTATTCGATCGAATACCTACTCGATCGAGTACTACTCGCTCATCTCTAATGGACATCAAATTAACCAATATTCCTCAAATCTATGAAGACAATTCTACTAGATCAGAACTTCCATTATCACAAAATAAAAGGTTTTATTTTCAGATTACAGTCCACAGATTGGTGTGAAAAATGTTTGTCAATGAGGATATTGGCAGTCAGCTGTCACTAAAATCACTGTTAAATAAAAGATTGTGGGGCCCCCTGTGAAGGTTGTATAAGAACCGCAAATAAAATCAATACATATACTGTATGAGAAAAAAAATATATTTGGGTTATTTCATATAAATGTAATAGTAATGCTTTTGCCCCTCAAAAAAATAGATGCATAATATATATTTAATGGAACTCCATTAATTTATAATATGGTGAATCTTTTTAATTGCGCCATATGTCATTATTATTAATCAGTATTTGATTTTTTATTGTAAATGGCCTTTTGTTAGATGGACTGTAAATAAACTTCTTGTATTTGATTTTGTGTGACGCGCAGCACTCCGTTACATTCTGTTACAAGGATTACTGAGCACAAAAGAGAGATTTGTTTATTTATTCTCAGAATAATGACTTAGGAGTCAACACCACTTGTCAGGATTTACAAGGCCTTCTGGGGTCTGTAAATTATTTATTAACAAAAACTGCTTCATCTATATTCAGACATTGACTACCGCTCCACATATATTAATATTGCAGATGTCACTTGCATTTTAGATGGATGAAAAATCTGTGACCCTATTCAAATCCTGGATGGATGTTGTAATTTTCCTGTAACAGCTTGCATACAACTAATTTACAATAGTTTGTGGTTGAAAAAAAAAAATCTTTGCAGCAATGCTTACTAATAGAAATTGGTATTTGGATTGAATGCCTAACTGCTGCTTGAGTACTGGTCAACGTAATGAACAAGATGAACAAATTATAGCAATCTAGAAGAGCTGAATACAAGCTATTAGGGAAAAAATAATAAATCTAATTTCTAGTAGTCTCAGTTATAGACTGGAATTTTCAGAGCTCCTCAAGTATGAGTGTGTTTATTAAAGGAAAATCTGAGGAATATTCATCACATGTGTGTCTTGTGTTAAAGTAATAGAGCTTAGGTTAACTAAACACTATGTGCGTATGCTTTATGCTTCAATGGCATCTATTAAAAGAGTTTAAACAGGAAAGAAGTCAACAGCATGCTAGCGGCTTCACTTGGGGACCAATAAAGCACAAATAAACAGTAAATAAGACAGTGGAATGTACACAGTGTTAAGAAAGATCAGGTGTAAAAGCGGAATACAATAAGCAAAAACAAACAAAACATCCATAAAAAGGGAAAATGGGATTTTACAGCTAATTGACACATTTGTCCTGCAGAAACTGATGTTTATATAGTAGTATGTAGAATTACAAATTGAGCATTGAAAAAACTGGTCATCCATTTATTATATAGGTAGACTGGTTCCAACAAAATGGGAGAGGTTGATTCATAGCAGCTCTCAAACAGGATTGTAGAGAGTGGAAGACATTTCTTAAGTCATCTTCAGCATACTGTAAGCCTTAAAGGTTGTTGAGAATTTAGCCATTGATCTCATGATCATTGAACATCCTGGTGGAAAATCCTCACCTGTCCGAGCATTGGTGCCATGCTTCAGCCACATGCTGCAGGAGATATGTCCGGCTGTGATTCTCGCTTCTTGTATTGTCTGAACACTTTCCTATTCCCTCACCACAACCATCTCCTTCACCTTGGTTTCCCTCTGCTCCTTTAATAATTAGTTTTAGCCTTACCTGTGTGATTGACAGCCTATCAGGTCTGGGGAAGGTTCTTCCTCTCTATTTATTGTTTGCTCACATTCACATTGGTGCTTGCTATTGCCTTGTGCATGCTGGCTATTTACTCTTGCTGTTTTGTTACCTGTATTTTTTTATTGCTGACCTCTGGCTTTACCTTTGACTATTCTCTTGGCTCTCATTTCTGTACTGTGTTGTTCAACTGTTACCAATCCATTGGCTAGCTGACCTCCTTTGCGCTGTTGTTTGTCTTGTCTGCATTCTGTGCCATCACATATATCTAGGAAGGGTTTTGCAGCCCAGTTGTCATCTGTCATCTAGGACAGTTCAGGCAAGTAGGCAGGACCAGGAAGGAAGGGAGGGTTCAGCTTAGGGCTCACTGTCTTCTCATACCCCTCCCCCCAGGGTTCACCAACATCTACTGGGGAATTGCTCCTCTAGCAATTCCCTTACACCTAGTGGTTGGACCCTCAGTGATCAGACACTGATCCCTGATATGGTGGATCAAGCATAGGTGTTTTTTTTGTTTTTTTTTTACCAGAAACCTCTGATGAAAACATCATATAGGCACGTACCACTACTTTGATACTTTATCAGAATTGTAGAATATATGTAGAATATTTTCTGACCAATGGAAACTAAAGAAAATAATTTGCTAATGTTATTACATTTTCTGTTAGATTAATATTAATTTACTACATTATTCCAATCATTCTGGGTTGCATATTATAAAAAATCCCTCCAGGCACTGTTTATGCCTCATATTTCTCAAGGTAGGTGGGCAATTGTAATAGAAAGTAACATGCACATACTTTATAGCCATATATGAAATTTAGTAGGGAACATTTTTAAAAGGCATGAATTCTGTCCACTGTAAAAAGGAATTTTGGCGATACGATCTCATAGCTTATGACTGGTTTAAATATTAAAATCTAGCTGTTGACAAGTACAGAAATAACCTTCTGAAGACAAGAAGGCAGTTAACATTCTCATGTATCTTCCCTGAATAGGGGAATCTATCTTCTGACTTCTTCATAAGAGTTATGGCTGCAGCATTTTTGTCAGTCTATTTCTCATGGTTATGCTATGCTTGTCGATGCACTGGCTTTTTATTGGTATCTCTGCACAGAAAGCATATAAGAATCTGATTATGTAGTCACCAGTGTCACAGTGACCTGCCTTTGCAGCAGCAGCACAACACTGACATTTTTATTTACAAGTGTTTTAGCACCATCGGCCATAATGATTTTGTGAGACAATTTTATAAGCAGCTCTCTTATTCTAATGAGACTTTAATGTCTTAATTAATTCCAGTATCAGATTATGTTAATTGAAGAAACCGTTTCAATGTCACAGAGGAAGATATTTGGAGAAAATCTTACTAAGAAAGTCATTTTCATATAAAGATTTTCAGAAATTGTGCTATTTTTTTTTACATCACTAAGTATTAATGATATACAAATGTTCACATACACAATTACTGTTAGGTTGGGCTCAAACTGCGTTTTTTGGAACATACTTGTAGAAAACATTTTTATGTATTAAGTATTACACCTGTAGAAACCGCGGTAGAATCTGTCTTGTTTGCACACTTATCCACATGGTACATGCCACAATGAGATAGGGTACACTGAAAAGGAAACTCTACTCACTTGCTCCTTTTGAAAACAATGGGAGACAGACCAAAAAAACACAGTGTGAACTCATCCCTAGAGCTAAAGAAGCTACAGCCTTGGACTTGGCTGGTCCTTGTATGATGGTCAGACAGGAGTCTCAGGAGATCACATTTATATGCCACAAATGTTTGACGTTAGGTTCATACTAGCATTTGGCTTTCTGTTCCGGGACCCAAGAAACAGAAACCTTATATTATTAAAAAGCGGACCCCATAGACTATACTATTTTGAAAAATGTGCATAGAAAAGTCCTGAGAGCGGATACAGGTGTGAACCAATCCTGAGATAGTAATTCAGACAAAGCAAATAACAGCTCTTTATGCATTAGCTATTCATAAGTAGAATATACCATGGAGTCATATTTATAGATTTATTTTAAAAATTATAAAGCGATATAAAAAACTTGATCCGATGAAGTATATGAGCACAACTTTTAGCTGCTACAAATAATCACAAACCTTTCCTCAACATTTCCACTAAGGCCCTACGTTGCAGAAAAGCTACTTTTTTTTTGCAGATTTTGATGTGTTTCTTTGAGCCAAAGCCTAGAATAACTACAAAAGAAATGGGAAATATATAAAGTAAGTTTTTATACTTGTACTTTCTACCTGCTCAATTCACTTCTGGCTTTGGCATAAAAAAACATAAGAAAAATCTGCAACAAAAAAAGAAAGTCACTTTTCTGTCCACATAGTGATCCACAGCCAAAAATCCCCCCAGTGATTCGACAACTTGGGGCTTCAGCCTTTCATTTGTTTCAGAACATAAAACAATTTATATTGTTTTAGACAATATTTTTATTCAACCAGTTTTTTTTAAACATGTATGACTGAAAAACCTTTGGCTCAGTTGAAGTGTGTCACAGTTGATTTATTTAATACTTATAGTATACTAGCCTCTGCCCGTGACTTTGTTTGCGTGTTGTTGGTGTTCATGATCTGCCTATATTCAACAAATTGCTGCCCTTGATGGTTCGCCTGCTCTGGTGTTTCAGCAGCTCTCAAGCTGTCCTACTGCTGAACTTGTTCCTTGCGCCGTGCCTGTGATTGTTCCGGCATCTCAGCAGCTTGCTAGGACGCCATATAATGAGCGTGTTTTTAGCGTCTATGATCCCCCTGAGCTTTCCTCTGCTTGAGGAAAAGTCTGTTGACTTCTGGCTACCTTTATAGCTCTTGTAGTTTTAGAATTTTGCAACAAATTAGATTTTCTTTTTCTCAGCATGTTTAAAATTGGCAAAATGCCAATTTGGATTAAAGGGGTTTGTCAGCACTGCCTGGAGCAGATCAGATAATATACAAATGCTTATACACAATGGACTCAGTGTTAGCTTTGTGTTTATATAGAGGGTTAACAGACCATGCTTTATCAGCAACCTGAGATAAGCTGCTGCAAGAGCAGTTTAATATAGTATATGAACATAAATTCATAACAGTTGTGAAGCCACGTCATTTATTGGGATAAAAAGTCACCTATGTGTTAATCGAGGTTTTGTGCCAAATTTCATTCAAATCCGTTCAGTTGTTTTTGCTTGATTGAGTAACAAACACACACACAAACAGGATACTTATTCTGTACCGTATAATATATATTTTATGTAGATTTTTTTTATTGCAGGATTTTTCAGTGTAATGATGGGACACTATTAATTATATATACTGTATATAGATTTTCATGCTACTGTACTTGAAGTTATCCTTTCTCTATGCTTCTGTTAGAAAGATAGTTTCCAGCTCAAGTAAATGTAGGACCATTAATTCTATGCTGTCATCACCAATAACTTAATATGTTATTCTATCAGTATTGTGCTATATATGTAGTCTGGCAGCTTGAAATTTTCAATGTACTGCTAATATTTGCTTCTTTTTTTCTCTATGCAATGACAACAACCATAACAACACCTATTATATGATTTTTTTTTTACTATAAACTCATATAGCATTATACAGCGATGGGAAGACGTTTACTATGCACGCTTCTTCATCCTTATTTTCTGTGAAAGATTTAGAAGGAAAATGTCAGTCTAATGTGTGTGCTGCTAAGTATTTAATACAATACTCAAGTAAAATAAATACAGGAAAATCAATTCAAAGCTGTAGAAAAGCTAAACTTTAATCCCAAGAATCCCGAAACACAGCAGAACAACTCCCAGCAAAATAAAGAAACAAGAAACAAGATATAAGTTCTAAACATAGCCAAAAACGGAATAATACCTGCTCAGCTTGGAGTACCTTGCTTATGTGACCTGCTTAAACCCTTTAACTCCTTATCGATTACTTTTACTACATCAGTTGTATAGCCTGAGTGTTTGACTTTGTGAATTGTTGTAAACTGGCACATGGAATTCTTCATCTGATCTGATGGATATTATATAATAATGTTCTAAGCATCTATGAAACATAAGAAGCATCTCCTGTAAAGTCCATCAAACACTGCAGGTCTCTTCTATAAATGTGGCCATTTGTTCTGACTGCACCTCCCTTCGTTGCTATGAGACTTCTAGTGAGAGATGTAGGGGACATTCACATGTAGTATTTTGGCTCAGATTCTGACGCAGAATCCGTGCGAAAAAAAGTGCCTCCCATTGACTTCTATGGGTTCCGTTTTCCGTGTGGAACCCATTGAAATGAATAGGAGGCTTCTTTCCCATTCATTTCAATGGGTTCCACGCAGAAAACAGAACCCATTGAAGTCAATGGGAGGCTTTATTTCCGTGTGGATGCTGACACGAATTCCGCATCAGAATAAGAAACTCCATGTGAATGCCCCTGTAATGTATATTCAGGTCAGAACAAGCTGTAATGTATCTTTTTTTAGAAAAAACTATTTATTATAAAAACGATTTATTATGTCTTGGACACAGTTTTCTGGCATATTTGGCATATAAATATGCAAATTTCTTTGCACTAATCAGCATTTGAAGAGGCATGAACCTTCTATTAAATACGGAGCACCCTCCTATGAAGACTGGCATTAATAACTCTAGTCTCCACAAATGTGCCCCATTAGCAAAGCACAATTCTTCTTTAAGTATTTCAGTTGACTAATGCTTCTGGGTGAAGCACTATTTGTCAGAGAGGTTGGAGCACTGTCATATTAGCGGCACTAATAAGGATCTTAGAGATGTCTGCAGTACCATTGTCTTTATTCAATAGCAATGTCAGTATAATAACGTTATAATAGTCATTTCCACAGTATCCAGCTAAATCTGTCATCAGACATCTTACCGAAGGGAGAAGCTGTTAAAATGAGTAGAGCGATATAAATATAAACCTTTAAGTGATGACAGAATCAATAATGTACAAAGAATACCAGCTCATAACTGTAAGTGCGAACATAACTGCTACAATGAATTACCTTCCTATATTTGTAGAAAGGATAGTGAAAACACCAGCACTAGCACTTACCGGTAATGGAAGGGTTAATATCGGACTGTATTACTAAGTATTTTGGCTGTTTTGTTTGATAAAAATAAAATGTTTTGAAAATCGCAGAATATCAATTATACCTAGAGAAACACTGGCGTTTTCCGTATAGGGATAATAGGGGCAGAAAGTCTGCAGAGCAAAACGTTGTGGACTTGCTGTGAAAAATGTTGCAGAACAAAATGCAATATGTTTCTTCCACGGTCTTTTCCGCAGTGTTTTTGGCTGTGGTTCGCTACGTGGGGTCTTAGCCTGAAACTCATTGCCAAATGCTTTGAATGAAGGTTGTAGCGTATGAAGAATTTTTAGAACAAGAAAGTCATTCTATTACTACAACATATATTACAAAGAAGCACTGTATATATAGTTGTTACATATAAAGTGTAAAACATATCCTGAATCTTTTCCTATAAAACTATATATTAAAGATAATCTGTCCACTAGAGATGAGCGAACAGTAAAATGTTCGAGGTTCGATATTCGTTTCGAGTAGCCCCTCAATATTCGACTACTCAAATCGAATATCGAACCCTATTATAGTCTATGGGGGAAAATGCTCGTTTCAGGGGTAGGCAACGTTCGATCAAATTATACTTACCAAGTCCACGAGTGAGGGTCGGGCTGGATCCTCCGAGAAGTCTTCTCCTTGCAGCGTCTCCGCGGCATCTTCCGGCTCTGAATTCACTCTGTCAGGCATTGGGCCTGGGCAGAGCCGACTGCGCATGCCCGCACTACAAGCGGACATGCGCAGTCGGCTCTGCCCAGGCCCGATGCCTGGTAGAGTGAATGAAGAGCCGGAAGACGCCGCGGGGAAGCTGCACGGAGAAGACTTCTAAAGGTAGGAGAAGAACCAGCGTTGATTTGCCGACTGTATAGCATTCGGCCAATCAATGCTGGTTCTGCATCGAACTTTTACATTCGAATAGCGAGTGGTACTCGATCGAGTACGAGTATTTCGAATACTGTAGTATTCAATCGAATACCTACTCGATTGAGTACTACTCGCTCATCTCTACTGTCAACACAAACAGCAGTAATTAAACTAAACACACAGTACTGTATTACAGTTCATAATCATTTCATTGGTACCTGAACTAATGAGAAATTTGGCTTTTAATAACTATACAAAGGAGTCACCAAGGAGTGACACTTATAAAGCTAAATCTCTTAGTGTTAGAGCATTGGATCACAGTCAGAAAGGTACCATTGGAATCTGTCGGAACGGCCCTTCTTATAATTATAAATGTCCAGATTAGGCTGAAGTGCATTGGGCCTACCTCATTTGGAAACAGCTTTTTGAAGGAAATGGTGCGCACACTGGACAATCTGAAAGTATGACTGTGCTCAGCATAGTGTGCACTGTGGCTGGTTTCATTATGAATTACCAGGCAGGAGACTCCCTTTAAGTATTGCTGAGGTTGATGCTACACAGACTACTGATCCTGCCTAGGCATAGATGCGAAAGTCTGTTCTGGCAATGGCACCAAATAAACTACATTATGAATTTATAGCTTGCATAGTTCTGATAAGATAAGATAATCCTTTAATAGTTCCACAGTGGAGAAATTTCAGCATGTTACAGCAGCATAGTAATACAGATACAGGATAATACACAGTAATATATTACAGACGTAGACACACATATGCTGAGAAGAGAACATATATTAGGAGTCCATAGCAGCTAAGGAACAGAAGAAGAAAGAAGGAAGACTTCATAATCATAATTATTAGTTTTCTGTACGGAGTGATCTTCGCTTGGACTGATGCAAATTATACAGCCTGGTCGCAGTTGGAAGGAAGGACTTGCGATAGCGCTTCTTCTCACACCTTGGGTGAAGCAGACGTTCACTTACAGTGCTGCCAAGTCCCATCAGCACTGTAAGTGACCGTCTGCTTCACCCCAAGTGTGAGAAGGAGCGCTATCGCAAGGAGCGCTATCGCAAGTGTTATGAAAGTTAAACATGTATGAAAAAGACACCTATTAAAATCTGATAACAGATGATGACAGAAGTGGGGGAAGGGCATCCACAATACCCAACTATGTTCGAGAAGGTAAAACAATTTTAAATAGTAGAATTGACTTTTAGTACAAAGTGTGTATCTGGGAGTCTGAAATTATTTAAAGGGGTTGTCAAAGATTTAGGGTCTTATGACGTATTGTTAGGGAGAATTATAAATATCTGATATGTGGGGGACCAACAAGTAGTCCAATGCACTTCCAGCACCCTTACTATACACAACATGTGCCTGGCCTCCATAATGATAGACCATAGAACCCTGACAATCCTTTTAAAGAATTAAGACTTCAGCCTGAAATGTTTTTCAACTATGTAATCTTTATGTAAAAATCATTTTTATAACTTTAAGTTGTCCATATCTTTGAAAGGGGTTGTCATACTATAGCATCTTACCTATTAATAGGCTTAGTTATCTTTGGCGACGTCATAGACTTTAAAATGGTGGTGTGCTTGGTTGGAGTAGCAGCATAGGAGACATGTTTCTGTGATGAGATAAATAGTTGCTATGGATGGAAAATCCCTTTAAAGGGATCCTATCAGTCAGACACAATTTTTTGTAGGTAGCACGTTGGAATAGCCTTAAGTAAGGCTATTCGTCTCCTACCTTTCGTCGTCTTCTCCATGCCGCTGTTCACCTACAATCCCAGTTTTGCCCGACGTCCCCAATGCTGCGAGAGAACTCTCTCCGCATGCACAGTATTGTAAGAGGCCATTTTATCGTGGCCTGTGGGCATGCGCAGTCTGCTCTGCAAAAGGTCAGTGGCCTTAGAAGTTACAAGCCACCGCTGGGAGAAGAGGCTGAAGATGATGCTGCTGAAGAAGAGGAGGCGGAGTTGGAGAGAGTTTTCTTGCAGCATTGGAGATGCCCCCAGTGCTGTCTGAGCACTGGGGCCCACCCCCAGTGCTGCGAGAGAGCTAATTTACATACCGAGAAAAACAGGGATTGTAGGCGAACTGCAGTGCGGAGATGACGATGAAAGGTAGAAGACAAATAGCCTTTCTTAAGCCTATTCAGACGTGGTACCTACAAAAAATTGTCTGACTGATAGGATCCCTTTAAATCCTGTCTGTTATTTATGTAGTTGCAAACCAACTACGAGTATCATATAGTACTACATTGCTTAATCTGTTGAGTTGCTACAAACATCAAGAGCTTCAGTAGATTTACTACGCACTTCATGATAGATATATTTAAAAGGTCAGGAAAACACAGACAGTTTTATTGCTTTGCTTTAATGCTTTTATTTCATCAACTTCAGTGTCTCCATATGGTGACCTTTTGCAAACTTTCTAAATCATTAAAAACACATATTGAATTTGGAGTTAATAGAATCTTGAGTGATTTTAATTCTCCTTTCTCCATTGGAATGATTAATCTTCAGAGGACTTTCCTTGAGTTTAATTCACTCAGAGGAACGGATAAAGACATGGTTATATTCTGCTTAACATTACTAATTACATTGTATTAGCGCTTGTGCGGCGCATCCGACCTGACAGAGAAAATAACCAGATTAAACTCCTTTTACTAACTGCACTGCCTGTTCAACGCTACATAGTCAGTCTGTATGTCTTCCATGTAAAAACATGTATTGCAATGGTGTTTGATCATTTACCAGCAGCGTAGTAGAAGCTAAGGAAGGTGTCTATATTTTCCATTTTGGTATGGAATATCATTACCAAAATCAGTGGCAATTCCATTCACAACTACAAACTGGATACACAGGATGCCAGCTCTTAGGACCAGCCATTTCTAGCATAAACTATCAATATTGGGACATTTTTAATAGTATTGACCATGCCAACACAAAATACATTGAACCCAAAGGTTTAAAATGTACCTTCACAATTCACAAACTATGGCGTCTAAAGATCATACCTTGTATTATTAATGCAGAAACACTGTAGCGTCTCAGATAGAACACAGTATTATGTGGTCTTACTATGGTGTATATAAAATGGTATTCATTCCCATCTCAAGGATCCCATCTATACTGCTAGCTTATGTAAATTCAGGAGTTTTCCTAAATATATTGCAATACATAGCAATGCTGCTCTGTTTGCCTGTTAGGTTAGATTATTCCTCTCATTGTTTACAAACCACTTTATTGGTGCACAATCCATATCTGATAAGACAGGACAGAGCAATGAATCAGTTCAGAAAATAATGAGCTAGAAAAAGTGCTACCAGCACAAAACGGCTGTCACTCTCCTCTCCCAGGCGTGCCTCCTCCCGTATTGTATTTTACATGGATGTTTGAAATAAAGGCTTGAAATATTCACTCCAATGGTGAGTGCCTATCTTTTTCTATTTTCTAGACTGTATATGGATTTTTGTACTTGCTGTGAGCACTACCAGTGAAGTATATGGAATTTACCACTGACCTTCCATAGCATAGTTTGTATGCATGCAGTAGTGCCACCTCATCCTTTACATTTTTTCTTACAGAGCAATGAATCACTGCTCTCTGGGGGGACTGAAGCTAGGTTCACACTTGAGTTTGGGTTTCCATTCATGGGGTATGCTTGGGAAACCTAATCGCTTAACCCCTACGCCACATCTGCCGTACTAATACGGCGGATGCTAGGTATTTAATACAGTAGACTCCCAGCACTAATGTTGATCACGTGCATTAACCCTTCTGGCACCTTGGTCAAAGCTGACCAATGCGCCATTTTCGAGGTGATTGCTGGCACCTGGAGCAAGCTCCGGGTCCAAGATCCCATTGCCTTGACAGCGGGGAGCCTTGTGAAGGCTCCCCGGCCTGTCATTCGGACAGTGTCAATGGACTCTCTATGTAAACACAAAGATAACATTGAGTTTACATTGAGTTTGGGAATAACATGGTAAGTATTCTATACAAACCTGTGTAATGTAATTTACTGTTCAAGTTATTTAATCTGCATTTATATTAGATATCAAGTAATGATAACAAATAATCACTTGTGGTAATGGAAGTGTCTATATCTACTGAGGTTCTTCATAGTGTCCTGTCCAAACAGTCAAAACCTGCGCACCAACTTGCTGAAGAATACAGAAAGTGAGAAGAAGAGACATCAGGCAAACTGAAAAGAGAGGAAAAATATGATGCCTCTTGTACTCTGAATTTAGACATGATGTGACAATGTCCAGTTGGCAGTGATGTAGAATCCTTCATATTTTAGGTTTAGCTTCTTTCTAGTTGCTGCTCTAACAAGTGGCAATCAGTTTAATGACATCAAGCTGTGCAAATTTTGTATTACAAGCTACATTACATACCGAAAGTAATAGGCAAAAGGGACAGTGATTGCTTGTTTAAAGAAAGTGTAGGCACCAGTTGTTATATCTACAATCTTCAAATGACTGATGAATATTTGCTTTTTTTCAGATAATTGTTCTCAATTTTCTTAGGTCTAAATAAGGCCAATTGCAATAAAATTGAAAACACAAAATACCAATAATAGAATGAACATAGTTATGGAAACAAATTATGAAAATGTCCTGTATATCAAGAGTATTAGCTCTGCATGATGGTAGGTACAAAAGAATTCTTTTTAGGTACATTTCTTATAGCACAAACATTGTCATTAGTATATTAGAGATTTACATCACTCATATCTATCCCGTTACTGTATGTTCTATAATGAAATATGGTCATTTTAGAGAAAAATTCCCAAATCTCCAGAAACTGGAGTTCCACCTCTTGACATTTGAGTGTGATTGCATCTCACATTGTCGTAGTCACTTGAAGAGATATGGTGAAAGTACATTTCTCTTGCAGTGATTTCATCCACCATACCTGTGGCAATCTACGCATCAACACATTGACATTTACAAAACTCTGGTTGGGATGTGTTTTTTCCTTGCATCATATTAACTTTTCATTATACAAGGTTCGTTCATTTTGGGCTGTGTTTCCTTTTTTGTTGTTGGACATTTAGAAAACTTGCTATCTAGGTAGGACAACCACCCTAAATTAAAAAAAAAAAAAAGTATGGTTATTGGTTTTAAGGGATTTTACGTTTATGACTTTAATCTTGCAACTGTTTCTGTTACGATACTGGTGATACAGCTGTAATCCGATAGCCGGGAAGAACGGCAGATGCCGTGGAGTAGGAGACTTGGTCGATGGATAGCCAGGGATCGGTACACAGAGTGGGTAGTCGGATGAAGCCAGGAGTCGGTACACAGAGCGGGTAGTTGGATGAAGCCAAGGTAAACTGAGCAAGAATAACTCAGAGCTAGAGGACTGGGAACAAGCACAATACTCAAGCATTGGTCATAATGTGCTCTGGGTTTAAATAGGCCTAAACAGAAACCAAGATGGCCACAAACAGGAAACAAGATGCCCACGGTCATGACAATACTCGCCATCTTAATTGTGGGCAAGAGCCAGGGAACAGCAGCCTCCAGTTGTGGGAGTAAAAATGACACTTGAGAACAGTGGCCACTAGTGGAGATCCTTGGAACATTATCTTCACATGATCAAACACAGGTTCTAACGCACAGATTCTGACACAGATTCTGATAGTTTCTTAACTTGATAACTTGTTTAATAGGTTAGGAGGTGGTAAGAAATGTAATACAAATGTTAATTTTGTTGCTTTGGAATGGAAAACTTCACTTCCTGAGTAATCACCTACAGTTTAGAGTCCAATAAAGCATGACTCGGTTAGTGATAATGAGTAGTAACTATTCCATTCATTGATATGTTAGAACTTCTAAATTCCACTTCCACAGTTTATTACTCTTAATTGGCAAACAACGTAAGGTGTTAATATTTTACTCTTTACCACTTGTAAATAATTGCAAATAAGTTTTAATTATTTATTACTTGAATATTTGTTCCTAGTGATATAAAGTTTTGCATATCAAAAATTGCAATGGGCAGTTTACCAAGTCCAGTCATTTTATTTTGACCCCTTAGGTGCTGTTCACATGTGAAATCACAAGTTTTGTTAGGTGATGGACATCGGCAGCTTACATTGTTCAATTTAGTTTGAAGTTTAATTTATCAGGACGTAGTAACATATTTGGTCCACAGAAGGTCTTCAAATTAAGTAAATACAACCTAAGATAAACCAGAACATGCAACAGATTCCACTGTATTATTTAACAAAAACTAGACCATTTATTTTCAGACTATTTCTTTGCAGCCATGTTTAAATAAATTCGTAATCCTTGATATGTAATTTGAGCTTGGAAGCACAGAAGGTGTTACCCCTGTGCTCCGCACACTGCCCCGTCATGCCTCTGGTAGATTCTCTTCACTGCATTAGCGAGCAGAAAGTGACGTTGCCGTTGATCAAAATCTTGTGCATGTTCTGTATACTCATTTAAGAAGCTGGCAGGTAACAATAATTCCTTTTCTTCTTGAATGAGCATACAGAGCATGTGCAAGATTTTGATCTCGGCAACGTCACTTGCTGCTTGTTATGCAGTGAGGAGGGTCAGTAGGAGGGATCTTTTTCCAAAAAAGGGGATGGAGAAGAAAGAAGCAGGAAGCGTTCTTCAGGTGCTGTGCTTCCTGAGCTCAATTTGCATATCAGGAATTACAAATTTATTTAAAGCTGGCTTCAAAGAAATAAAAAAAAAATCTATGCCTAAATATATGCTTATTTAAAATGCATTTCTGCAATGATAGAATCCCTTAAATGGGAATTAAGAGGGTAAGTAGCAGTCAGAATCCTTCATAAATTTACCATTAGGAAGGCACCTCTAGAAAAGCAGAAGTTTTGGCAGTTTGTATTCAGGCTTGCGCTAACTCAGTGAGGAGGAAATGTATCAATGAGCCTAGCAAAGCAATTGTTGGCAGCCATTAAAAAAGGAAAAAGTTATACAACTAACCCCACTTATCTATACATACAATGAGGGTAAAACTGCACTGTAAGTGGAAGGGCCCAACAGGGAGCAAGATCTTATTCAATAAAAAAAAAATAAAAAAAAAATAAATTATATATATATATATATATATATATATATATATATATTAAGGACAGAGCAACAAGGGGTGTATGCACTTTCATGGCTGCAAGAAGCAAGACCAGACACCACATGGGCTAAGTGCAGCAGTAGCGTTTGTACAGTGGACCTTCTAAGTATCAGAAGAGGCGTGTCGATGTGTATGACAAGAACACATGTGGTACATGTGCTGTGGGCTGCCATGGTTGGCAATGGTAGGATGCAGAGCAGTGAATTATGATAGCTACTAGCTATAAAAGACTTTATTTATGAAGATCAAAAATTCTACTTTTCTAAGAGCTAGTCTAATGTATGAGTAAATCATTTAGACTCTAGATGATGTTTTAATGACCTTGAAAAAGCTGAAGATCTATTGAGACTTCTTACATTACCCTCTCCCACAACTACGTGAGCACAACTTCTGACTACTGGAACTCTGCAGATTCTTGAACTATGGCCCAATATTTCTTTGATTTCCATCTGGTATCTGTTGGATTGATCTGGAAGTAGATGCAGACACAATGCCCTTTGACCCCATATATATATATATACACAGTACTGTGCAAAACTTTTGGCAAGTATAGAAAAATGCTGTAAAGTAAGAATGTTTTTAAAAATAGAGTTATTATTAATTTAGTTTTTGTGAATTAACAAATCATGTGAATAAAAAAGACAGATCTAAATCTAATAGGTATTTAGCATGACTCCCCTTTACCTTCAAAACAGCATCAGTTCTTCTAAGAACTTGGCAGGGAGATTGTTCTAAACGTCTTTGAGATAAGATAAGATAAGATAATCCTTTAATAGACCCACAGTGGGGAAATTTCAGAATGTTACAGCAGCATAGTAATACAGGTACAGGATAATACACAGTAATATATTACGGAAGTAGACACACATAAGCTGAGAAGAGAAGATATTAGGGGTCCATAGCAGCTAAGGAATAGAAGAAGAAAGAAGGAAGACTTCATAATCATAATCATTAGTTTTCTGTGTGGAGTGATCTTCGCTTGGTCTGATGTAGATTATACAGCCTGATCGCGGTTGAAAGGAAGGACTTGCGATAGCGCTCCTTCTCACACTTGGGGTGAAGAAGACGGTCAGTTACAGTGCTGCCAAGTGCTATAAAGGTCTCATACATGGGGTGGGATTTATTCTCTCGCATGGAGCTCACCATGGACAGTATCCTTCTGTCACCCACCACCTGTACTGGGTCCAGGGGGCTCCCCAGGACAGAGCTGGCTCTCCTGATCAGCCTGTCAAGTCTATTTATGTCCCTGGTTGATCTACTGCTCCCCCAGCATTGAAAAAGATGGCTGAAGCAACCACAGAGTTGAAAAAGGCTCTAAGAAGTGGCCTCTGGACTCCGAAGGCCCTCAGCCTCCTGAACAGGTAGAGTCTGCTGTGGCCATTTCTGTGCAGCGCCTCCAGGTGATTAGCCCAGTCTAATTTATTATTGAGGAGCACACCCAGATACTTATAGGTCCTGACTAATTCAATGCATATTCCTTGGATCTTCACCAGGGTTGGAGCACTTCTACGTTTACTAAAGTCTACCACCATCTCCTTGGTCTTCCCAGCATTAAACCTGAGGTGGTTCTGCTGGCACCATTCAACAAAGAATCCAAAGAAAATAAAAGAATCCAGCTTTCATCCACGGTCCTTGTAAAACGTAGCGTTTATTCCAATATTAAAAAACACACATGTTCACAAGCAATATCGTCTCGTAAGCATATCCATCCCTTACATAGACTCGCTGACGCGTTTCGAAGACATTTAGTCTTCTTAGTCGTAGCCTGTTTAGTTTTTACCTTGCGTGGCTATAAATACCTTCCGGTATAATCATCGCCATCTGTGATGCCTGGAAACTATCGTTAAAACCAACATTAACCCTTTGTAAGTATAAAAAGAAAACCACATATGTATTGGAATGGTGATATCTTAGAACGTTTGCCATACCTGGCTATATGCTCATTACAGTACAGACTTAAACCTTATTAATATTTGTACGAATATAAAACAATATATTGAACCATTTCAACACTACTTGTCAAGACCATTCCATGCGCAAAATCCATGCCTATTGTAACGGACAGCAAAAATATGCACACAAAAGAAATATTTAGATTTTACTCTATATTACCATATTTCGATTATAAGTGCCGTTTTTTACAAGGTCCTCATTCCTGCTTAGGCCTGTTACCTTCGGCTACACTATCCTGTAAGAAGTTAAGAAATGAATCCTACAAGCAAGCAATATTATAAGATGCTCTTATTGTGAAAAGATCATAGTAACGGAGAGTAAAAAACTCACCGAATGACGGACCTATGATGACACACTCTCACTATGTGTGAATACTTTTCCATTTCCTTCTATGGACCCTGTTCGGAATCTTAAGTTCTGCGCATGCGTATAAGGACTTGTTTTAGCGCATGCGCCTATAATCAAAGAGCTAAATCATACTCCGCACTACCCTAAGCACCAATCGCACGCATGCGCATATGCACCAGGCAGTGTACCCACACTCTGGAGGGGATGCCTGGAAATAGTCCTTGTTAATGCGCATGCGTGTTATGGACTCAAGCTATTGACTGGCACGCTATACTATAAAAAGGTGAAGATATAAAAATCGAGGTCTACACTGGCTAAAGCTGCTAACGACTCGTCCGTATCAGTGTTGGTAAGTATTAATATATATAATCAAGATCATTTCTACGGTTGAGTCCATTTGGAAATCTAACATTCAGTTTCAAAATCCAAAAGGCCTCACGGATTTTTAATTTATGACCCCAATTACCTCCTCTCAGAGGTCTCATAACTTTCTCTATCACTTTGAAGGAGAAGAAAGATAAGTCCCTAGAGTGTTCTAATATAAAGTGTCTCGACACTCCCGTTTTTTTAGTTGAATTTGGATTACGTATGCTCTGTAAGTGTTCCGAAATTCTAATTTTCGTGGACCTAGATGTGCATCCCACGTAGCTAAGATGACATGCATCACATGTGATCATATAAATGGCATATTCCGTTGTACAATTACAAAAACTCCTTATATCATATTTTTTCGTTCCTGATGCATCCAGAAATGTGGCACTCTTCCTAGCATATTGACAGATTTGACACCTACTGAGTCCACACTTATGGAAGCCTTTAAGTGACAACCAGGTATCCTGAGTGTTACTCTTTTCCATGTAGACACTGGGAGACAGATAACTACCCAGGGATTGCCCTCGTTTGGCTACAAAATTGCAGCCCTCCGATAGAATAGATTTCAAAATGTCATCTTGGTTTAATATGGAAAGGTTTTTTTTGATAATATTTACAATATCTCCATATTCATCACTAAATTTAGTTGTAAAATACACTCCTTTTCCTGTTTTTTTCACTTTGTTTTGGTGCAAGAGGACCCCTCTCTCTTTTTTAGAGACAATGTTTTTGCCCCTGTCTGTCATCCATTTGGTGTAACCCCGATCCCTTAATCGTTTGGTGATCTCCTGGGCTTGTGTCTCATATGTTTTATTGTCTGTGCAAGCTCTTTTTACCCTAGTGTATTCTCCTACAGGCAAAGAGCGTATTGTATGCTTAGGGTGGGAACTGCTTGCATGCAGTAAGGTGTTACCCGACATTTTTTTGCGATATGTGCTGGTAATAACCCTCCCTTCCGATACTACCCCTGTAAGTGTGATGTCCAGAAAGTTAATACTTATTGGTTCGATTTCATATGTAAATTTAAGACCATATGGATTATCATTGATATACCCAATGAAATCCGAGACGATATCATTGTCTCCTGTCCACACTATAAGCGTATCGTCAATAAATCTCCCATACCATTCAATGTACCTTCTGTATGGATTATTACTGCACAGGATGAATTCTTCCTCCCACCAGGAGACCACCAAATTTGCTAGGGATGGGGAGAATTTGGCCCCCATGGGTGCCCCACAGGTTTGGATATAATATTGGCCATTAAAGAAAAAATAGTTGTGACACAGTAGGTATTCTATCACTTCCACTATATATTGGCATTGTGTAGGGGGCAAACTCGAATATTCCCTAAGGTGATGGATTACTGCACGAATGGCAACATCATGGGGAATGGACGGGTATAACGCGACAATGTCGCAGGAAAGCCAAGTGTGCCCCCTCCTCCACTCAAACGAATCAAAAACCCTCAAAACCTCCTTGGTGTCTCTGAGGTATCCGGGACATCTGGTAACCAACGGTTGAAGAATTTGGTCTACCCATTGGCATATTTTCTCATTTAGGGAATTAATTCCTGAGATGATAGGTCTGAGTGGAGGAGGGAGCACACCTTTGTGAGTCTTGGGGAGTCCATAAAATATGGGTACTACTGGGAATTGATTTTTCAAAAAATTAGCTTCCCTTTCCAAGAACATCCCCACTGCAACCCCCTCCATAAGTAGTTTGTCTAGTGCTTGTGAAAAATCCCTAGTTGGATCACATGGTATCTGTCTGTATGTTTTGGTGTCATGTATAATGTTATAAACTGATTCCACGTAATCTTTGGTATCCAAAACCACAATCAAACCCCCTTTGTCCGCCATCCTTATGGTAATAGTGTTTTATTTTCTTTGGATTCTTTGGCTACGTGACCCATAGCCGGTGGGGTTGAATTCCGAGCTTCTTCCGTCCTTGAGCCTATGAGACCATACAGAACTCCCAGTGAGAACGCTATCTGAAGATTCACAAAGTAAGTGGGCTGCATTTCAACTTTTGTTCTATGACCATTCAACAAAGTCCCAGTTTAAGTCTCTGTATTCCCAATCATCGCCATCAGTGATGAGGCCTACTATTGCAGAGTCATCGGAGTACTTCTGTAAGTAACAGCTGGATGAGTTGTACCTAAAGTCAGTAGTGTACAATGTGAAGAGAAATGGGGCAAGAACTGTACCTTGTGGTGCCCCCATACTACAGATCACAGTGTTAGACACACAGTCCTGGGCTCTCACACACTGAGGGCGGTTTGTGAGGTAGTCTAGTATCCAGTTGGGAGGTGATGGTCCACACCACCAAGGTTCAGCTTCTCCTTCAATAGCCCTGGCTGAATGGTGTTGAACGCACTGGAGAAATCAAAGAACATTATCCTCACAGTGTTCCCGGGTTTCTCCAGGTGATAGAGAGCTCTGTGAAGAAGGTGGATGATGGCATCATCTACCCCAATGCCTGGTAAACTGGAGGGGGTCCAGAGCGGGGCACACTAGAGAGCGTAGGTGTGTCAGGACCAATCTCTCTCTAGGACCTTCATCAGGTGGGATGTCAGTACTATAGGTCGGTAGTCATTGTAGCCCATCGGGTTGGGTTTCTTTGGGACTGGTACCACACAAGATGTTTTCCACAGTTGAGGTACCACTCCCAGCTTTAGACTCATATTGTACATGTACGTAATAATGCCACACAGCTGGTCACTGCACATTTGAAGTACCCTTGCGCTTAAACCATCAGGTCCTTCGGCTTTGTCTGCTTTAATACTCTTGATTTCCCTACACACTTGAGACTCCTTGAGGATCAGATAGTCAGATTGCAGTTGATTGCAGGTCGGTGGGGATGGGTCTTGGTGTGTGAGGGGAGGGGGTTGTTGACTGACATGCTGGTGAAGGGAGAGTTGGTTTTGAGTCAAAGCTATTGAAGAATAGATTAAGCTCGTTAAGCCACTTCCTGTCACCTTCTATCTGAAGACCCGCCTTTTGTTTACGTCCAGATATAGCCTTCAGACTGTCCCACACTTTCAAGATTCTACCTTCCCTAATCTGTAGTTCCATCTTCCACCTGTAGATGGCTTTCCCCTCTCTGATCAGTTGTCTCAGCTGTTTTTGCACCTCCCCCAGGCCATTTTTGTCCTAAAGACTCTCTTTTTCTCCTTGAGAAGGGCTTTCATCTCAGAGTTGATCCATGGTTTGTTATTGGAAAAACACCTCACCTAACTAACAACAGATCTTTTAGGTTTGCTCAAATCCTTCTGTTTCTTCATGTAATCCATAGACTTGATGATGAGATCAGGGCTCTATGGGGGCCACATCATCATTTCCAGGACTTCTCCTCCACAGGGTAATTACACCAAATATTGATTTGATTTAGATTTCTCTTCTGTGCATTCACTTTTTTTGTAAGGCAGGATTCACACTACCGTTGGATTCCATTATGAAGGCGTCTGTTAACCCCCCCCGCCCAAAAAAAACGGACACCTATCATAGACATTAACGAACACTAACTGATATTAATGGGTCCATTTTTTAAAATGATAAATTTAATGGATCACTTAAAAAAACAGACACCTTAGCATCAGTTAGTGTTAGTTAATGTCCATTTTTTATACTTCGGTTTTTCTTTTTCTGCCTCCTGAGCATACACAGAAAAAAAACAGTAAGCAGAATGAATGACAAGAAAACTGAGTAATTGATACAGAAAATATATTGGAAATTGTACTTTTTATTATACAAACAATAACATTTGTCTCTCAATATTGGTCTGAAACTGAGCAACCCCTTTAAGGACTTTTCACGTTGTCAATTGCTGCTTGTTGACAATTTGTTTAAGATAGCTGCTTCAAATTTGTCTTTTCAACAGTGTTGGACAGGAATGTCTATGGCTCAGCAGTGGAATTGCTTCTAGTGGCCCACCACCAGGATCCCTGCAGATCAGTTGTACCAACACAACGTGGCTGCTCACTGGCCATACACATGAACTGCTGCACTACCTAAACCCTCCTCTGCATTACATATGGCAAGCGAGCAGCGTGGCTCCTGGAATTGTTAACATTAACATGGCCCACACAACTATATTAACCACAACTGCTGTTATCAATAATATAGATTGTGGGGATAACGTCTATACTTAGGGAGAGACCACCTTCTCTGCCTTCCTCTCAGCCTCTCACTTAAACCAAATCAATTCTCTATAGGCTGCGCTGATGAAGTCCAAAGAGACAGAAACGGTGCCGTCCATAGCTGAGAAATTGATTTGGGTATAACCTCGCATCATGCAGTGAAGGCTTCTGGGAAGTCGGGCATGTTGTTCAGGATGCTTGCTATAGAGGGCAGCATAACATAGGCACTGTCTCCCTGTTTACATCTTGGGAGACAGATTTGCATATTCTTCCCATCAATAATATAGTGAGTGAGTGAGCAGTGCCCAGCATGGAAATAATAATGGGGGCTGCGTGTTTTGTTAAATATCTGATCAGTGGGGTCCTAACCGTGTATTGCCAGACCCTATCCTAAGTAATAGGCGACAACCACGAAGACAATCCCTCCCTGAATACGTGAAACACAAAACGCAGACAAGACGTACAACAACAAAGGGAGGTCAGGTAGCCAGGGTTCGGTAACAAGAGAGCGATGCAGTGCCAAATCGGAGTCAAGAGAATAGTCAGTAGGAAAGCCAGAGGTCAAGGATTAGAGTACAAGTAATATAACAGCAAGAAAAACCAGAAAGCTAGGGCAATAATCGGCACCAGTGTGACTGTGAACCAAGACTAAATAGGGAAGGAAGAACCCGCCCAGAACCTGACAGGAAGAAAACTGTCAATCACAGGCAAGACAGATTAACCACTTAATGAACAGAGGCAACCTTGGCAGAAGACGGGTGTGGTGCAAATCCAATTAAGGACTAGACCCGTGTTCACACAGTGCAACTAAAAACCTTAAGCAGATTGTCAAACTGCACATGCCTCCGGCGCCGCAGCATGCGAGCAGAAGGTGGCGCAGAGGCCCGAACAGGCAGAAATGTTACATCATAACTGTGCAATGTAATTACAATGTCTGATAATATCTCATGTCTGCTATAAAATAGATGGGGTGTGATGTAAATAATGAATAGGCCCAACACAGTATAATGCTCCACAGTGACCCCCACTGTAAAGTATGCTCCACGGTGGCTCTCTCAAAGTATAATGCTCCACAGTGACCACACACAGTTTAATATGCTCCACAGTGGCCTGAAAGTTGTCATGCTGCTCTGCTTTATTCTTCTGTCAATAAAAAGGTCTAGCAAGTTGTGTGTTCACACCAGAGAGCGTAGAGTCCCTGTCTAAGACCTTGGATCTTTCTGTCTTTGCCAGAATATGACCCACAGAGGCCCCCACACAGTATAATATGCTACACAGTGGCCCCCACACAGTATAATATGCTCAACAGTAGCTCCCACACAGTGTAATATGCTCAACAGTGTGCCCACACAGTATTATATGCTCCACAGTGGCCCCACAAAGTATAATATGCTCCACACAGTGGTCCCAAACAGTATAATATGCTCACAAAAGTCTACCTTAAGCCACTCCATGAAATTCGATGAATATTCATGAGGTTTGGCACTCTGATTAGTCTTAGTGCTAATATTATACACTGGGGTTGCCTCAGACACCAGAGTATAATAATAGCACTATTGGAAAGGGACCAACATAATGCCGGGCCCCTTTCCATTAACAATATGTATAGTGGTTGGCCAACCAGTAGAGATGAGCGAACACTAAAATGTTCGAGGTTCGAAATCCGATTCGAACAGCCGCACACTGTTCGACTGTTCGAACCCCATTATAGTCTATGGGGGGAAATGCTCGTTTCAGGGGTAGGCAACATTCGATCAAATTCTACTTACCAAGTCCATGAGTGAGGGTCGGGCTGGATTCTTCTCCCTGCTAGGGAGCTGGGGGCAGAGCCGACTGCGCATGCAGCCATCTTCTGCAGGTCTTGTTCCACTCCAGTTGCAGTCATTATGCCTTGTTGATAGTATTTTGTCTTAGATATTGTTTCACAGCAGAGGTTAATGAGTGTTTTTTTTTTTTTTTTTTTTCTAAATCTGGGAAACTACCAAAAAAAACATAATAATGGCTTCATTAGACATCCCAAAAATCTATCTTGGGGAAACAGCGCTATCACTTAAATTTTTGCATCTTATTATTCTTATATTCAATTAGAAATACATTTGCACACTAGAACAAGAACTTATTTTATAGTCCAAGACATATAGTTTCTGTTGATACCAGCACATAATGTTCACTTTGAGCATATTGTAGGCTTTGTAGTTTACTAAGATGGAAACATAACCATTCTATTTTTTATCATCTTTGGCTGTCACACTGTAAAGGTTATTAATAGTTTAGAAAAAATAAAATTATGATTATTTTTCTAAATGTAATATTTTATGCTCTGTTTTCTCTCCAAAATCAAGGGCATTCTTCATACTGAAATATAACAAATGCCATCCTACTGACACTATGTTTAATTGCATATTTTGCATCTAGTTCTGCTACTAGGACAAAGTAGTCATTTTTTACTGAGCTTTTCCATTAAAGATGGTAGACTAAAATATAACCAGTTGATTGATGATTGTATTTTCCAAATGCATGAAATACAAATGCTTAAACTGCCAGCCCTGAAACAACCTATTTTCTTGTTATATGAAAACCAAACTTAGAATATATTTTTCTGATCACTGTTACTTTGTCTCTACTACAAATAGGAATAAGTTATGGAAATGCCGGATATATTTACACTTGAAGTTTGCATATGACAGTTGCAAGGTTGATAATTTTTAAGCGTAAGACTCCGATTGTGAAATATAGCTAAAACAGTACTGAAAAAACATTGTAAAAATGCAGGGCTCACGATTCTGCAGCTAGAATGAACATTCTGTGTTTTTCAAAAACCAAGCTCTTCCACAATGTATACATAAGATTATACAAAATCTCCTTCACTTTGCTTTTTTTAGCCTTGAAATTAAAGTCCATCAACTGATGGTTAATGAATCATTTTAATTTGTTATGATCAGATCGACATCCATCAATCCTACTAATCTTATAAATGTGAAAGTTTGTGTGTTTGGATGATTGTTACTCAATCACGCAAAATCGTCTTAATGGATTTAAATGAAATTTGGCATATAGATAGTTTGTAACCTTGATTAACACATAGGCTACTTTTTATCCCGGTAAATGACATGGCTTCATGACTGCTATGAATTTATGTTCACATACTATATTATACTGCTCTTGGCAGCAGGCTGATAAGTTAGGTCTGTTATCTCTCTATGTAAACACACAGCTAACTCTGAGTCCATTGTGAACATGCATTTGGATATTATCTAATCTGCTCCAGACAGTGTGCTGACACACTGGATGGGAAAACACCTTTAATCCAAATTGGAAATTTGCTAATTTTAAACATGCTGGGAAAAAGAATATCTAATTTGTCAAAAAATTGTAAAACAACAAGAGCTATGAAGGTAGCTAGAAGTCAGCAGAGTTGTCCTCAAGTGGAGCTGAGGGGAATCATCGATGCCAACCATGGCTTCTGAGCGAGCTGCTGAGATGCCGGAACAATCATGGGCAGAACTCGAGGAACGAGTTCAGCGGTAGGCCAGCTTGACAGCTGTTGAAACACCGGATCTTCTGAATATAGGTGGATCATCAACGCCAACAACACACAGACGAAGTTGCGGGCAGAGCATAGTTAGCTATATAACCAATATCATTGCTCATTTGCAAAAGACTTTTATATCAACCAATGTAAACTACATGGTGTAAACTTTTGTATACCTCTCTATAAAATAGTTAAAAATTTGTGACCAAAAAATGTGTCCCCCAAAAAATGTGTATTACAGTACCTGCAAAGTGGATTTTGGCTAATTCCATCCACACATTGCAGAGAAAAAAAACAGAAGTGGAAATGTCAGAAACACTGGCGTTTTCCATATAGGTATAATAAGGGCAGAAAATCTGCATTGGAAAACATGAATTCCGTTTTGGTCATATTTTCCAAAGCATTTTTTGTGTTGCACTACGTGGGGCTTTAGCCTAATGCAGATTTTTTTTTATACATGGGTTATGTGTGAGGGAATCTTTATGTAAATAACCCTAGAAGTATTTTTTTCCAAAGAATTACAGAAAAGCTAGCCAGGGCCGAGATCATGTGAACCTCCTCCTCTGCCTTGCTCTGATCAGTGAAATGGTGGCTATAAATCTTAAAAATATTTTGAATTTGCTTTGTATTCAAACTTTTGTGAAATTTGGACTGAATTGATTCTAGAGTTCTAGACTGGACCAAGGTGAGCTGTTGGATGTTTTATTTCTTGATTTTTTTGAAAGTATTTGATATTCTATAGTGTGAAAGTTTGTCACATATTTGTCTGTTCGGGTCTCTACAACACCCTCCCCACACACGCTGTGGTACAGGAGGTGTGCTCAGTTATGATTCCTTGCTTTTTTTTGGTTCATGTTGATCTGTCTGAACACTGCTCTATCTCATCTCTGTAATTGATTTTCCACCACACCCATCTCTTACACCTTTGTTTCCTTCTGCTCCTCAAATAGTTAATCTTAGCCTGGCTATTCTGTTAAGGAATTGCCTGTTGACCAATCCCCAGTGCTTCTGCTGAAACCAGAAAGGAAGAGAATGACAGAGATAGTGAGTTCTAAACTTTAGCCAGCCCCTGTCCCTACCTACCTGCCTCAACTACCCTAGGTGGTAGCAGGCAACTGGGTGACATTCCCTTCTCTAAATAAGTGTTTACACAAAAAAGGACAAGCCAAAACAACACAGAAGCAGAGTCAGCAAGCTGAGGTCACACCAGAGAGACAAACAGTACCAAATTGAAATACAAAACAGTAGTAACAAGGGACACCAAAGGTCAGAAGTCAGTAAATACAATACAATAGCAAAGAGAAGTGCTTAGCAAGTTCAGAGTCTCAATAGCCAGAAAAACATGTGTTGGTCGATGACCTGTTTATAGGAAGTCCAGAATTCACCCAAGACTAGATAGGCAGATAGGCTGTCAATGGCACCGGTAAGGCCACAATTAACTATTAGAGGAGGAGAGAGAAACAAAGATGTAAAAGATGGGTGTGGTGGAAAATCAGTTACAGAGATGAGGGAAGAGGACAGTGTTCAGACTGAGCAACAAGAACCCAAAGCAAGGAATCATAACTTAACATACCTCCTACGCCACAGCCTGCAAGTGGAGTTTGGCGCAGATACCTGAACAGGCAAATATGCTACACTTAGACTGGATGAAAATTCGTGTAACAGGCACATTAAGAGAAATTGGGAAAACACTAAGTAAAACACATGGAAAAGGACGGAAAGTAACTTTACCTTTAATATGAGGCTTTTGCCCTCCTCTGGATTAACACTGCAGGATAATATGCTGAACTTAGATATGTATGTCTATTCAGCCTTACAAAACATGATACTATGTTTAATAACAATATTATACGGTACCATGGTAAAGCAATTAAAGGGATGTTCACTTAATGCTAACTTTACATTTCTAGTCATTGACGTTGACAAATACAGTGTGAAAACATGCCACTGTAAATAGACTTATATATGGAGAAAGGACTATATATTGTACTGAGTAAATAACATTTGTGATAACAGAGTAGAACATCTGGAATAACAATGTAATGTACAGTACTTGGAGATTATAGAAAACATAATATAAGGAAACCATAGAGCCTATTGTCTAGGATAAGTTCATTTTCCACTAGAAGAGAGCAAAGGCTTTTAGTAGTTGGTATGGAAAATTGTATAGGTACGGGAAAAGATAGCAGGTCTAATCCAATTATAAATGGCATTTCCATCGATGCTAAAGCTCTAATTTTTTTTGCTTATTGCTCTTCTTGATAAAACAAATAAAGGAGGAAATGTCTTTAATATGCAAAAAATGGTCTGAATTCCTGCTGCTATATTTATGGAAAAGCAGGGGGAATGATAAACTTGGCGCACAGAAATCTACATTTAGATGAAACCGCTTAAAGATGTATGATATGGTTGAGTAGAATAGAAACTTGTGTATATAAAGCTGCATGTCCTTAGGTAACAAACTATACACAATTACACCTGACACTCCTTACTTAAAGTGCTGCCTGGAAGATTGTGATTGAATCTCTCATTTCTATGTCCCAAATCTCTCAAAATCTATGTTTAACATATGTGCTATGTATCTAGTCAGTAAACAACATCATAACATTATGACAATCTATAATTCTGTCTTTGTAGTACATTTTATTTTTCTGGTTTGTGAAGCCAATAAATTCTCTAGTTAATCTAATGAGCAAGCAATTTAAGTGTGCCTGGATGTAGTGCTGCTTGGCTGCATGTGACTTGTCAGGGTGGACCAGTACTATTTCTTTGAAGCAGTAGCAAGTACAAGTGTAGCCTAGGAATTGGCAGTGATCACATGCATCCACTTACTGCTGGGCTGTACCTTGTCTTTGCTTCAAATGGAAAATACAGATATGACGCTGAAAATTGCTGCAATTGCATGGATCTGAGTTGCACTGAATATAGACACATTGAGCTATGTGTTTCAAATTAGCCATCCCAAAGAACAGAGGTGTTATATATGCAGCATTGGGAGTTGTTTTTAAAGGTTATATAATATCAGACTTCCAGGTTTCAAACATTTGCTATTGCTGAAAAAAAAACAAAACTGGTTTTGACACCATTGTCTAAATTAGTATAAGATTACTATTGCTCAATATTGGCTTCACTTCACTCTTCTCTCAGAAAGAGAGCTGCAAATGCAGTGTACAGTAGTTCCATGCTGGTTTTAGAAAAGGTCAGGTTTTCTAGACAAGGATACAAAGTTGCAAAGCCAGAAGCAAAACTAAGTGTGACTTGAACATGTTGGAAACACATTGGCAGCAGTGACCTTGATCCTATGTCTGGAGGTCATTGTTGATAGCAGAGGAAAGCCTTGGCATTGCCTTGGCCATGAGAAACCTAAAATGTAGGCAGATAGACAAGCCACTTATCTGGCTGGGAAGGAGTTTCATTGACTCTTGTTTGGACATAGCAGCACAGTTCAATAATTAAAAAAAAAAGTTATCGGCAAGCAATTTTTTTTATGTTGTTTTTTTTGTTTTTTTTTAATATATTTCATAGATTACATTTTTTTTTTCAAACAAAGTGACTACCAGAGAGCCAGGTGATCCTTATATAGCCCAAGTTGTAAAACAAATATTTAAAAAGATCTCACCATGCATACATGCCTTCCGAAAGTTATAAAGATGGGATTCCCCCAGGTTAGTATATCTCAGCCTCACTTACATGAATAATATCAATCAGTGAAGTTTATTTCTTCAGATATATAAGCACCTGTGCTGAGTACTCCTCAGATAATACAAATACAATCTGGGTTTATTACATTTTGGGTTTGTGTATGCGCAGATGGTTGTTCCTTTTCTAAGATGGATGCCAGCTTCTTACCTTGACCATATGCTCATGTGCGATAGAGCAACTTCTAGTTTTGTATAGCAATATGGCGAGATACACAGAATGTTTTGCCTGGAAAATACAGCTATGACTATTTATGAATTGATTTATCATAAATGTGTTTATTTCGTGTCAATTATGTATAATCTTATGTAATATGTACACCGATTAAGACTCTGCAAATTTACATAATATACTGTCACTTTTTGCATTGAGTACTTTATTTTGTATATTGTATATGATATGAAGCACTTGTTTTATGTCAATTTCTTACTACTTATCATGATGTATTCATTAAATAAATACATGTAATTATTAAATTGAGACATTGTTTGACAAAAGCTTCTTGGAGCTGAAATGTTGCAACATGGAATAAACAGCACTTAGTTGTTTTTTTTTTTCCACTGAATTCCTGGAGTGCTGCCTTTTCCTTAGATGTAATATATATTGCGTATTATATTAGTAGATTAGAAAAGCAGAGTAATAAAGTAAAATATTGCAATCCAGTACACTGTCATCAGTCCGCCGAGATAAAAACTTTTTGTTCATAGGAAATTGAAGAAGATTGAAAAGTTTGCTACGAACCCTTCTGAACAGAAATGTTTGAATTGCTGAGGTTAGTGCAGTGTTAGTAGAGATAACAAACCTGAAAATGCTCCCTTGGCTGTAGATACACTGCGATACAAGGCTGTGTGTACATGCTGATGGACAGCTGCATCTAATGCAATTGCTTATTGGTGCTTGTGATTGGGCTTGGACATTGACAGGTAGACAGATATTTCATTTTGTGTCTGAGTCCAGTAAGGAACTAAGAGAGTTACTGAAAAATTTAAAGGTGAAAAACAGGCATGTAAAATTAAAACATATATTATGAGTGCATCACAGAGTTACATAAAGCAGTTCGTTCAAGTCACAGAGACAACAGCATATAAGCCATTAAAGTGGTTGAACACAAATAAAAAAGAAGCAATGCTGCTTTGTTCCATGTGGGATGCTGAGCACCCACTCCATTAAAGGATAGGGGTTATATGACCAAATCTTCATCAGTATTCTACACCTGTGCCCACCTCAGTGTGGTTCCTACTAAGGATGACATGGAGGTTTATGCTACCCAATTGGAGCAGTCTTAAAAGTCGCAACTATCCACTATACACGCTAGTGTTCAACACTTAGAGGAATCCTTAGTGGAGTCAACACTTTACTCTAATACCATCTCTGATAGACTGCCCATGCAAGAATCTACAGCGACCCTAACATATCAAGGGGGGTCATTTGTAGCGTTCATCACTACCAGCTGAAAGAGACCATCCATCATGCAGAAAGCTTGTGAATTTGGCCAGGTGCTCCTTCAGGATCATCCACTGTCTCTACTGCATGACCTCTCCCATCTCCTAAAGTGACAAGCTCTGAAGCCCCTCCTGGATAAGTTTATTCAATATTACATTCCCTACTCCTTGGCATTTCCTTTTCATCTGTGGAGAGGGTTGACACCTTATTCTCACTCACCCAGGCAATAACTCTACCTTTGCAGCTGCCCTTGGCATCAGTCCTGTCGATATACCAGACTGGCCTGCTCTACTTGTAACACCTGTGACCACCCAGCTTCCTACAGCCCAACGCAGGTGCAGATGCTACGGATGTGACCAGGCGCCTGTCATGAGTGGTCAACCTCTAGAACGGCATACTCATCTGCCTTGAATAGCTGATTGTAGTCACCTGGGACTGTTTGATGCTGTTTTACTATTTTTGCTTAGGTTGGACCACTTGCTGGGGGATGCTGGGGTCACTGACACCCTTCTGCCTGCTTAGGGTGCACTTGCATCCCTTGCATATACCCTCCCTTGTGTTTTTTATGCACACTGTTCATGCCCAGCGCCGCACCTCCCATGAGGCGACCTGAAGCGAGCACTTCAGGCGGCGCTATGCCAGGGCCTCAGGGAGGGCGGCATTTTTGCTAACCTAAGCCAGTCCAGGACAAGCTGTCCTGCACTGGCTTAGCACCAAGAGGTGGTTTGGGGAGGCCACTGGAGCAGCGCTGCTCCAGAAGCCTCCTCTCACACTCAGGCAGAGAGCAGGTCGTCTCCGTGCCTGCTGTCTGCTGGCAAACAGCGCTAAGTCCCGCCCCCTGTACTTCGCCATGCCCCTCCGCCACGCCCTCTCCTCCCGGCAGGTCGGGGGGGGGGGGGGGCGGCTTTCTGTAGTTCGCCTCGGGCGGGGAAAGGGGCAGATTCGCCCCTGTTCATGCCTTCCTGTATTTCTTGTGCTAAATACTTGCATGTTTTTGATTTAAAATCAGATTGTTGCTACATGTTTTTCTGATATTACCGCTGCTTACTTGTTACTATGGCCTGGGGGTCTGGGGTATAGAGACTCATTCCACCGGGGCTATCACGCCACTATGTAGTTTGTATATTGGCGTATTAGCCAATTTCCCCACCTTTCTTCATTTCCTCTTGTCTGTGTCTGTTGTCCAAAATACAAAAATATGCTACAGCCCTTATCCGTAAATACAGGTAAGTAAATGAGAACAAAAAAATCCAAATTCACTCACTTTTTCTGGTTGCTAGTATAACGTAAATTGATGGATTCGTAATGACTGGTGCTAGGAAGTCTCTCTCGGCTGAGACAGGAACAATGGAATGAAACTGAAGCAAAATCCAGCACAACGATCAGGCTTCTGTAGGCTTCTGTAACCTCTACTGCTGCACACTGACTTTTTAATGTGAAACCTCACAAGTGAATAAAAGTTACATTTTACCTGACACGGATGCCTGATAGTTGTGCTTGATTTTGCTTCAGTCTCATTCCTGTGTCTGTTGTGTTTGGCTCTTCTCCCTGTGTCAGTTGTCTGTCTTGTTCTTCTCCTCTTTCTACCTACCCCTTCTACTCTGAACATGACTTTCGTGAATGTCTGCACCCTCCATTCACACTTCTTTACATAGCGCTTGAATGACAGTCTCCTTAAGGATACTGCACGTAGGAACAATGTTAGCTCCATGATTTGTGAGTTTGACTTGAACCATGCCCACAAACCGACTCACTGTTTTTTTTCTCTCACTTAAAGTCAATATTCTCGGCTTGGTCCACAGTAGACTTAAGTTACGATTGCCAATAAATAATAAATAAACAATGGGTGGCCATCGAGACTGATTTGATCTCTGTCTACCTCCCTTCCCTGCCCTGGATCCTCGCCCACTTTTGCACGAAGCACATTCAATGTTCTTATCTGTGCATTTTCTATGGGTCTGAGACGCTGTTTGTGAGGACAGATCTATTGTCATGGATTTGGGACTCTCAAGCCCATTATTTCATAACCTGTGTTTGGATGCTCTGTCCATCGATGCCCTTAGTTGGGTCGATTGCAAAGGTGTGAGATTGGGTCAAGTTACTGGAATGGTGCCCTTCCCTTGGTCACTTGCATATCTCCAACACATACCTCCCTTTAACCTGGCTAGAATAAAACTAGCTTCTCGGTTTCCTCTGCAAGTTCTTCTTCCTCTCCCTTCTCTCCTCTAGCCCTAGTGCATTAGAAAGCTTTTTTTTTTTTTTGTACAGGCAGACATCCCCATACATGTTTTATCTCTACTTTATGGTACTGTCCTTGGAGAGGCAACTCTGGATATTCCCTCATACACCAGGTCTTGGTAGCATGATCTGCAATTACGCCTTTCTTCTTCTCAGTGGTCTTTTCTGTTTGCCCATAAGCAACCCTTGCCATGCAGAGCCCAGGAGAAAAACTTCAAGATACTAACCTTTTGTTATTGTTGTCCAGACCTCCATAGGATTTACCCTGGTGTCTCTGATCGCTGTTGGCTCTGTGATTCTGAGAGGAGGTCCCTCTATCACATATGGTGCGACAATAAAGAGATACAACCCTTTTGGACCTCAGTGTTTGATCTGTATGCTAAGGTTAATGGTCGTTCCATTGTGGTTTTTCCCAACTCCCCAAATTGAAGGGCAACCTCCTGCGCCACTTCCTCACAGCAGCCGGAGTGTGGTTACCCCTTCATTGCTGTAGTGGCTTCAGGAATTTCTCCCATGCTCTTTGAAATCCCTGTTTTCTTGAACTATAGTGTTCTATGTATGGTCCATTTGCAATCTCTGTCCTTCACTATTTCCATGTCTTTTTTTTTTTCCTCTTATTTCTATTTCCCGTTCTCTCCGTGTCTTCTTGACCCCCTATTGTGTCCCCTGTATGTTTGTTTGTTTTTATGTCTCTCAGGTTTATGTGTCCACTTCCTTGTGGCTTGCCTGGCTAAATTATCACAAAAAGTCCCTGTTACCTTGATGCTATTGTCGGCCTTTGCCATCTTAGCTTGACTGTGGACTCTTTAGTACCTCCATTATGATTGTTTTATATTATGTTGCAGCACCGAGTGTTGTGTTACTCCCCGATATATGATTACTCATATCACTTGCCATGACTGTTCCTCTATGTTTCTTTGGACTCATGGACGTATGGTCATTGTAGTGTTTTCTTGTTTTATTTAAAAATCTTTAATAAACATTGATTAAACATAAAGGCAATGCTGTTGCTACCATTTTTTCTTGTTGAAGCTTAATTTAAGTAAGATTTAGGGTATTGTACAGTTACCTTGTCAATAGTACTGCCCAATCTACCAGCTGCATTCCCCAGCATCATGTATGAATTTATGCACAGGACACATGAACACCAACAACATAGATGATACCCTTTAAGAGACTAGGCCTCGAACACAATGGTGTTCATTTTGGACATGTTCATGTCCAAGGAGGTTGGTGGCCATTCAAAACTCTGCTATACATCCCAGTCTCCCCATCTATGCCCTTGGAGTTTTGTATGCTATTCCTGTTATTATACAGTCATGGACCATATCAGGACCATGTGTCAGGAGCAGTAGATAATATAGGTTGCAATTATTTTTTCCATGAGGACATATGTTCCCTTCTTACTATGTCCTTTTTTGCTATCTTCTTTGTGGATAACTTGTCATACAGTAAGAGCAGCAAACAAATATAATCTGTACAAAAGCCTGGCAATGCCTTCGTGTTATCCTGACTACAAAAGGTTAAGGAAACACTTGGCCTATATGAATATTTCATCTTGATTTACATAATGGGAAGTGAAGGATAATGTGCAGCCCCTTTGTGGGATTTTGGACCAATATATGAACCTTGAAAATATTATCTGAGGTTTTAGTGCTTTTTCAATTTGTTGAGAATGCTTCGCTTCTTGTAAGTAATCTTACAACTGCCTGGCTGATTTTGGAGAACCATGTCTCATGACAAACTACCTTCATTCCACTGTACAGTAAATCTTTTATTTTCCTTCTTGTAACACTGCAGTCTCATGTTAGATTATAACATTGCTGTATTCCACCCCAAGTCCAAATAGATTTCATTCTCTTAAATTTCTTTTTCATGACATAATAATTGAAGCTAACAAAAGTGAAAATTTCACAATGGATTTTGGATTGGTAATTTATCTTGTTAATAATAGCATGTGGAGAAAAGTAACATTCATTCTATAATTCATTCATGCCATCTGTCATGCAGAGGCACACAATATTACTTTCTTTTTCTTTGTTTAATGGGTTATAATATATTGAACGGAACCCTTGACTTTCGGAGATTGATGCTTTGTGGCTGGGTAACATATTTCCTGCTCTACAGTAATAGAACGATTATATGGGGATTAATTAAAAACAAAAACAGGGTCAAAACATAGATGGTCTTATTGATGGAATATGGGAATGTATAGAAGCATTGCACTAGCAACTAACAGAGAAAAATAAGGAGAAATTGTTAGGGCCCCTTCACACAGCGTAAACGCGCGCGTTTTTTGTCTGTTTTACACGTGTAAAAATACACGTGTAAAATGTCTTCCCATAGGGTTGAATGGGGTTTTTGCGGAGTTGCGTAATACGCGCGTCTTTTTACGGCCGTACAAAGACGCGCGTCTTTTCCCATACATTTCAATGGCTGCGTGTTTAGAAAACGTGGCGTATACGTGGCGCGTGTACGTCGCGTATCTTGGCGTATACGCGCCGCGTATACGCCGCGTATTTAGAATGCGTAAACCAAACCCATATTCATGGCCACAGCCCAAAAAGGCAGGGCCGTGGGTGTCAACCAAAACCAGCATCCATTTTAAGGACACACAGGATCTTCTGCATGTCAAACTGCATCACATCCTGAAGCAGAAAGAAGCTACCAGTGTCTTGTCATGTAAGTAGTGGCTAATTTTTCATGGAAAGATGTTAAAAATGATTTGCATACTTGAAAACATGTTTTCTTACCTCTTTCTTTTTTATTTCATGAAAAAACTACAGAATTACATTATCGCCCACTTTTGAAATTTTATACATCAGCGCCCCACAGATAGGCCATCTCAGAGACATCTTTGCTGTAAGTACTTTATCAAGTGTGCGATATTGTTTATGTCTTAACCCCTTCTTGCCCATGTTTTTTTTTTCTTTTTTTCACTCCCTACTCCAATCCCCCTTTGTTTTATGACATGACCTGATGTTTTTTTTTCTTTTTTCTCCCTTCAATAGAACGCAATTTATTCTGCGCCATTTTGGGCCCTCCAACCCCAACAGCGCCCACAAACAGTGTGCAGCACTGCCAGCGGCTCCCCATTAGGCCATCTCACACACATCTTTGCTGTAAGTACTTTATCAAGTGTGCGATATTGTTTATGTCTTAACCCCTTCTTGCCCATGTTTTTTTTTTTCTTTTTTTCACTCCCTACTCCAATCCCCCTTTGTTTTATGACATAACCTGATGTTTTTTTTCTTTTTTCTCCCTTCAATAGAACGCAATTTATTCTGCGCCATTTTGGGCCCTCCAACCCCAACAGCGCCCACAAACAGTGTGCAGCACTGCCAGCGGCTCCCCATTAGGCCATCTCAGAGACATCTTTGCTGTAAGTACTTTATCAAGTGTGCGATATTGTTTATGTCTTAACCCCTTCTTGCCCATGTTTTTTTTTTCTTTTTTTCACTCCCTACTCCAATCCCCCTTTGTTTTATGACATGACCTGATGTTTTTTTTTTCTTTTTTCTCCCTTCAATAGAACGCAATTTATTCTGCGCCATTTTGGGCCCTCCAACCCCAACAGCGCCCACAAACAGTGTGCAGCACTGCCAGCGGCTCCCCATTAGGCCATCTCACACACATCTTTGCTGTAAGTACTTTTTGGTTAAATTTTTTGGGGTTGTTGTGTTTAACCCCTTTAGCACAATGTTAGTGAGCCATTTTGCTACTTCATTTTTCATTCCCCTACTCCTAAAGGCCATAACTTATTTATTTTGCGGCTCACAGACGCATATGAGGTGGTCATCTTTGCCGCACAAATGTCTCTTCATGATGCCACCATTAATTTCTCTGTGGAATGAACTTGGAAGCTGGACTGAGTAATCTGAATGGTGTGATTTTGATAACCAAACAAGATGTCTGCAACCTTCATATGGCCTTTGGTTTTAGGCCATACATTGTGGCAAATAAATTACATGTCCCCTGTATTCTGGGTTTGCTTATGCTTGCTGGCCAACCTTTTTTTTTTATTTTTTTATTTTTTTACCCTATTGGTGTTATTTTAGATGTTGAAAAGATGAATTGTGCTTTCACCACAAGCACTAGGGGTCTCAAAAAAAAAGGGGGTGAGCACTAATGCAATGCATGACAAAGGTAATGCATTTGTTTGGGCAAAAAAACGCCAGGCTGCATACACCAGGGTGCTAAAGTAAATGACTGCAGAGAAGCTTTGAGGCTTTCCAAGGATTACGCCTGTCATGGCAACGTGTCGTGGGGCCAGGAGGTTGGTGGATCCAGCAGCCAATATTGGCATAATTTCCATGCCCATGCGGCAAGGTGAACATGGCGCCACATGCGCCTTTCCACATCGCCCTACAGGGGTTAAGTAATTAAATAGGTCCAGGGACCAATTGTAGGCATGCCCGCTGTGTCTATACTGGGTTCACTTTTCAAACAACATGTGGCATACTATTACCGCACATGTGGGGAAGGGGTTAACATGCTACTATCCTTTTTTTTTTTTTTTTTTGGCCAAACCAAAAAATCTTAATCCCATGCACACACGTGCTGTGGGTTAACCGGTTAAGGACCAGGCCCAGAAGTACATTAAGGACCGGGCCTCTTTTTTCAAAACTGACATGTGTCACTTTAAATGGCAATAACTTTGAGACGCTTTAACTTACACAAGTGATTTTGAAATTGTTTTTTCGTAACACATTATACTTCACGTTAGTGGTAAACACTAATCAATATTTTTGTATTTATTTATAAAAAAACTAGCAAATTTGATGGAAATTTGGAAAAAATTGCAATTTTCAAAATGTGAAATTCTCTGCTTTTCAGGCAGATAGTCATACCATCCAAATACATGAATAAATATTATCTCCCATATCTCTGCTTTATATCGGCATCATCTTTTGATCGTCTTTTAATTCATTTTGGACGTTACAAGGCTTACAAGTGTAACAGCGATTTTCCAGATTTACAAGAAAATTCCTCAAACTAATTTTTTAGGGAACACTTCAGTTCTGAAAGGAATTATAAAGGCCTATATAATAGAAACCCCCATAAATCACCCCATTTTCAAAACTACACCCCTCAAATTATTCAAAACAGCATTTGGGATGTTTGTTAACCCTTTAAGCATTTCATAAGAATAAAAATAATATGGAGGTCAAATTTAGACATTTCATTTTTTTTCACTAATACATTCATTTAGACCTAAAATTAACACATTCACAAAGGGTTAAAGGAGAAAATGCATCTCACATTTTGTTATACAATTTCTCCCGTGCACAGAAATACCCCACATGTGGGTGTAAACTGATTTTTGGGCACACGGCAGTGCACGAAAGGGAAGGAGTGACACTGGGTGTTTGAACAGCATATTTTGCTGGAATAATTTTCAGGCACCATGTCACATTTGCAGAGCCCTTAGCGTACCAAAACAATGGAAACCCCCCAAAATGACCCCATTTTAGAATCTACACCCCTCACAGAATTCATCAAGGGGTATAGTCAGCATTTTGACCCTACAGTTGTTCCACAGATTTTACTAACATTGGAATGTGTAAAAGAAAAATTACTAAAATGTCACTTTATCCCCAAAGTTTTCATTTTCACAAGGGGTTAAAGGAGTAAAAGCCCCCCAAAGTTTGTTAAACAATTTATCCTGAACACGGCAATACCCCATATGTGGCCATATTCTGCTGTATGGGAACATGGCGGGGCTCAGAATGGAAGGAGCGCTATTTGGCTTTTGGATGGCAGATTTTGCTGGAATAATTTTAGGTGCCATGTCTGATTTGCAGAGCCCCTAGAGAACCAATACAGTGGAAACCCCCTAAAAGTGACCCCATTTTGGAAACTACACCCCCCACAAAACATATCAAAGGGTAGAGTGAGCATTTTGACCCTACAGCTGTTTCACAGATTTTATTAACATTGGGACATGAAAATGAAAATTTACTTTTTTTCCAACAAACTGTCAATTTAGCCCCAAATTTTTCATTTTCACAAGAGGATAAAGGAAAAAAAGCTCCCTAAAGTTCGTTACACAATTTCTCCTGAACACAGAAATGCCCCATATGTGGTCATAATCTACTGTATGGGAACATGGTGGGGCTCAGAATGGAAAGAGCGCTATTTGGCTTTTGAAGGGCAGATTTTGCTGGAATATTTTTCAGGTGCCATGTCGAATTTGCAGAGCCCCTAGTGTACCAATAAAGTGGAAACCCCCTAAAAGTGACCCCATTTTGGAAACTACACCCCTCATAGAATTTATCTAGGGGTTTGGTGAGCATTTTGGCCTCACAGCTGATTCACAGATTTTATTAACAATGGGACGTAAAAATGAAAAATTACTTTTTTTTTCCAATTAATCGTCCATTTAGCGCCATATTTTTAATTTTGCAAGTAGCTGAAGAATTAAAAGCCCCCCAGAGTTTGTTACACAATTTCTTCTTAACACGGCAATACCCCATATGTGGCCATAATCTGCTGTATGGGTATACGGTGGGGCTCAGAATGGAAAGAGCGCTATTTGGCTTTTAGAAAGCAGAAGTGGCTGGAATAGTTCTCAGGTGTCATGTCGCATTAGCTGAGCCCCTAAAGTATCAATACAATGGAAACCCCCCATTGTGACCCCATTTTAGAAACTACACAGGTGACAGTAAACTGGAATTCACCAAGAAGTGACCCCATTTTGTAGGGACAATTTTAGGGCCTCTGCAAATGTGACGTGGTGTCCAAAAACAAAGAATCTAAATCTGCACTCCAAAAGCACATATCGCTCCTTCACATCTGCGTCCTGCTGTGTACCCAAATAGCGGTGTATGCCCACATGTATGACACTGGTGTACCCCGGATAACGGACTTAATGCCATATGTGGGTATAAATGGCTGTTTGGGCACAGCCGGGCACAGAAGGGAAGGAGCGCTATTTTGGTTTTTGGAGCACAGTTTGGTTTTAGGACACCATGCCACTTTTGCAAAGCCCCTGAATTGCCAATAAAGTGGAATCCGCAGACATGTCACCCCATTTTGGACACTAGCCCACTGATGGGATTTATGAAGTGTTGTAACGAGCGTTTTTAACCCTTGAGTGTTGCATTTATTTAGTTTCCAGAAATGAAATCACAGCTGATAATGAGAAGTTAAAAATGAAAAATTTCCAGAGATTCGCCATTTTAGTGCCCGATATGTTGTGCCCAACTTATGTCAGCAGAGACACTCCAAAAACTGGTAAGCGGGTATCCCGGGCACAACAGCTTTTAGAGCGTTCATCTCTGATACAAGGCGGGCACAACATATTACGCACTGAAATGACGTATTCCTGGAAAAATTGTCATTTTCACCTCTCACAATCAGCTTCGTATTCATTTATGGATAATAAGTTATAGCAACACTTGGGGGTTAAAAATGCTCTCTGTACCCCTGGAGAAATCCTTCAGGGGTGTAGTTTCCAAAATAAGGTCACATATCAGGGGATTCCACTTTACTGGCGTTTCAGATCTACAAAAGTGTCATGGCATCCAAAAACCAAACCGTCTGTGCTCCAAAAACCCAATAACCCTTCTTCCCTTTTGCGTCCAGCTGTGCCCTAATATCAGTTTATACCCACATATGACATTACGTCCGTTATCCTGGGTACACCAGTGTCATACATGTGTCATAAACTGCAGTTTGGGCACACAGCAGGGCGCAGAAGCGATGGAGCGCGATGCGGCTTTTGGAGTACAGATTTTGATGTTTGGTATCTGGACGCCATGTCATGTTTGTAGAGCCTGTAAGGTACCAGAAAAGTGGATTCCCCAAAGGAGTGACCCCATTTTGAAAACTGCACCCCTCAAAGAATTTCTCAGGGGGTGTAGTGAGTATTAGTATCCCAGACGTGACTGCACAGCGGATGGCGAAGAGGGAATGTATAAGCTGTGCGGAGAACATTGCAGACACCAAATTCCCTACTATGTCCCAGTAGCTCCTATGATTGGGGGAGTCACTCTGGGGGTCACTTTGGGGGTCACTTCTGGTGTTTTTTCGCTCATAAGCTGTAAATCTGGGGTGTCCCCTGATATTCGCTCGCACAGCTTATATATTCCCTATCTGCCGCAGCCAGTTGTGTTCTAATAATTTGGCGATTTTTGGGGGGTTTTGCCTTGACATTGCTAGATGCTATATTTTCTTTATTTTTCTGGTGACGTGGCCATATAAGGGCTTGTTGTTTGCAGGATGAGATGCATTTTGTAATGACACCATCTTTGGGTGCCTACAACTTACTGATTACATTTTATTAACTCTTTCTTGCTGGATTAAAAAAAAAAAAAATCAATCCTGCATTGAGTTTTACATTTTAAATTTTTCGCCATGCAGCGTACAGCATAAGTAACATGTGTCCTTTATTCTGCGGGTCGGTACGGTTACGGCGATACCTCATTTATGTTATTTTTTTATGCGATACTAAGTCTGCAGAACAAAAACACATATGGGGACATAAATCAATGTTTTTTGCATCGCCATCTTCTGAGACGTAACATTTTTATTTTTCGGTTGACAGTGTTGGTTGAGGGCTTATTTTTTGCGGGAAAATGTGCGCTTTTTATTGGCACTGTTGTGGGGTGAATATGACTTTTTGATCACTTTTTATAGCATATTTTGTAGGATGAGATGGCAAAAAATCATTATTTCCGGCGAGTTTTTTCCGTTTTTTTTTTCCGACGTTCACCGTGTACATTAAATATTATTTCAGTTTTATTGTACAGGTTGTTACGGACGCGGCGATACCAAATATGCATTGCTTTTTTTAATTTTTAGTGCTTTTTTTTATATAATTCATTTTGTATAGAAAAAAAGGGATTTTTGGACTTTAGAACTTTATTACTTTTTTCATACACTTTATTATTTTTTTTTTAACTTTTTTTTTACTTTTTCATGTGTCCCTTTAGGACACTTGAATCAGTTGATGCTTTGATGAAAGCATCAACTGATTCTACACAGTAGCAGACAGGACACGAGCAGGACATGAACCTGCTCGTGTCCTGTAAGCTGCAGAGGAAGTGAGCTGCATCGCTCACTTCCTCCACCGCCTGGCAGGATCACCAGGTATGTGGGGGCTCCGGTAGTCTGGGGTCACTGGCCAGACCCCAGACTACCTGTTACTGACATCGGCACCCCTCGATCTCGCCGCGGGGGGTGCCGATCACTTTAAATTATCGGCGGATCCCTTTCGATCGCGCCGTGATGTTTCACGGCGCGATCGAAAGGGTTAACACGTCCAGTCGGACTGAGTTCCGACTGGACGTTATGGAGGAAGGGGTTAGGTGTTAGTAACACCTAACCCCTGTCCCCCCCGCACCCCTCCCCCCGCCAGAAAGGTACCTAAAGGCCGGACGTATTTCGGCAATAGTCCGGTCTTTAGGTACCAGCACATGAGGCCGTAAATTTACGTACGGCGGTCCTCATGTGGTTAATATTTTCGTTTTCATGTCAAATATAGGATACCATTTATTGACTTTTCATACTTTGGTTTGCTTTTTAGACAACAACAATTCACATTGGAGATGGCGACCCCAAAAAAACTACTAAAACCCAGTACCACCGCATGGATCTTGATGTGAAGCGGCTTGTAGAATTAGTAAGTTCATGCTACACATGCATGCTGCTTCATTCTATTGTTAAACATGACATTTTTTGTGTAGCCATAAATTTCCATGTTTTTAGCCCCAATGTAATGTTTTTACATAATTAACTGTTTGAAGGCTTTACATTCATCGTCTTTGAAACATAAGGCAGCCCATGTTTGGCCGGTTGGACAGTTAAACATTGCCGCATGTAGCTGGTAGTGTTTCAAACATAGTAGGCTGTTGTCTTGTCAAAACACCACCACACAATATGCTTGTAATTTTTTGCAGTTTGGACATGAATTGGGCACACAATTTAGTTGTATTTTTCTTCCAGGTTCACACAAAACCCAACTTGTGGGACAAGGCACACGCCCTTTACTCAGACCGCAATGCACGTGATGCAGGGTGGATCCACATCTGCTCCCAGATGTTCCCGGACTGGTCCACCTTTTCCTGAAGCCGAAAACAGACAATTGGTGAGTAGCAAATATGTATATATTGATCATGTTCGAATTTGCACACACAATATTTCACCTTAAATGGCTAGTGACATGCACATAATGCGAACTAGCTTTACACATAGTTCAGAATGTGACATTTGTGCTCATCTTAGTTTGCCCTTATTCTTGTGATTGAAGTCGATTTTCAGGGCCAGTTTTTACATGCTGACAGTCAGTTGTCTTGATCGGTTGCCAATGGTTACCACCCTGAAATCTGACAACCTTCCATCACATGGGTGTTATCATGAACCGAGATGCGATTGTAGTACAGTAGCTGCCTTATCAGACAGGGACACTCCATGTATGCCAACATCTCTGGCACACATGTAACTAACTAGTTGTGGTGGACCCCAAATTCCTAATTTGCCACATTTATGCTGGCTGACATTGGCAACCAATGAAGACAAGACACACTGACCACAAGATATTTTGCACACAACTGACAAAGTGCTATGAAACTTGCCTTACTTCAAGATAAGCATGTAAACACATGTTGGACACTTTTCATTCTCTTTGAAAGCAACACCAATTATGTCATTGGCAATAGGCCTATAACGTTTCCCCTCTCTCTTGTTTTGTCTTTCATATTGTTAGAAAACGATGTGCGCACACGGTGGAAAAGCGTGCGGGACCGCTTCATCAGACACAGCAGGCCACAAGAGCGCAGTGGGGCCTCTCCCTTCCAGAGACCCAAAATACCCCTGCAAGATGAGCTGCAGTTCCTGTTGACTGGCAGTGTTTCCCGGGAGTAAGTTTATTTAATTCGAATATTTGTGTGTGTTTTGCCTTTTAATCTTGAAATAAATATTGATTTCTTGGTTTTCCTTTAATTCACAGTGCTTCTGGCAATACCCGTGCCACAGTGTCACTGGAACCAGCAGCACCCACACCTGAAGAGGAGCCGCAGCAGAGGGAGAGCGTCCCACCCAGCCCACCGGCCTGCTCCTCTCGTGAAGCGGAGAGGGGACCACCAGTTGTGCACGTGCCTACAACCTCCCGGGTGCCTTCCCCAGCTTCCTCAGACGCCTCATCAAGGGTCCCACCACCCACGAGTGAGGACGCCCAGGAGCGACCACCAGTCACCCGGAGGCTTAGGTGACGTCACACCCCTCGTACCCCAGCACCTTCCACCCAGGAGCAGACTGAGAGGACCCCCCAGATAACAGACAGGCAGCTTGACTTGGAGAGTCAAGCCCTGTCTTTTATCCAGAGGGTAAACAGCCAGGACACTTTTGCCCATTTTGGCATACAAGTTGCAGCTATCTGCCACGAGCTGCCACCTCACAGGCGCCTTCTTTTTAAGGCCTATGTCCTTGCTGTTGCGGTAGACTTTCAGGATTCTCCTGAGCTGCCGCGTCTGGGTTACATGGTAAACCAGATGCAGCAGCAGTGTGTTGCAGCATCAAATGGGTTATTGCCCAGGGCACATGATTATGCGCCCTGGGAAGAACCCCAAAGTGGCCAACTTCCTGCTTCCCCACCTTCACAACCAATTCCCGATCCCCCTGTCACTTCTCCTGAGCTCCAGGCTGCATCCCAACCACCCCCATTCCTTAGTTCGCTGTTATACAGTGAGTCTGAGTAAACTCCTCCATGTTTGAAACCCCACCTTGTAAAAAATTGTAATTATGTGGAGTTCTCACATACATATCCTTTATTTTTATTTATTTATTGTTTTTTTTTGGTTTTGGGGTTATTTTGGGGAGTGGTTGGGGGGTTGCTTTTGTATTTGTTAGCACATTTGTTGCCAAAAAAAAAAAATTTGTTTGTGCAGATGTCCCCAAAAAAATTTTTGGGCAAAAAAATAAAAATAATGTTCAAACAAATTGTGTATGTTTTGATATAGTAAAGCAATGTTTTTTTTTTCCTGTTACCTATTTAGTTTAGGATAAGTAGACACGGAGTAAATGGTGTGCTCATTCAGACATGTATGCCCGAGCGCTACAAAACAGATGCCAATCACTTCAATGGGAGTGCACCAAAAGCCACATTAATGCGTCCTCCCATTGAAGTGACTGGGATGTGTTTTGAAGCGCTCATGTATACGTTGCCAAACAAGGGGACCCTAAACTACCTGTCAAGGGGCCCTTAACCCCTTAGCGGCCCTTGACGTAACTGTACGTCATGGGTCGCATGGGGATGTATGGAGCGAGCTCACACGCTGAGCTCGCTCCATACACGGCAGATGCCGGCTGTATCATACAGCCAGGACCTGCCGCTAACAGCAGCGGTCGGTGCCCGAGCCAATTGCTGGTGTTAACCCTTTACACACTGCGCTCAAACGTGACCGCAGTGTGTAAACGGCGCCGGCGGCACGGGTGCCGCCATGTTTCGCCCATCGCCACCCTCCTGAACGTCACAGGAGGGCGGTGATCGGTTGCTATGACAGCCGGAAGCCTATTGAAGGCTTCCAGGCTTGTCAATGCACTAGATCTATTAGACGATGGCCGAGGTATCGTGTATTTATTTGTTAAATGTGGCAAAGTTTAGCATTATTTTCTAAGTAGCCAAATATTTCAACAACTACATAAATTGTTTATCACCGCGTTCGTACTGACACGTAGAACACAGGTAACATGTCATTTGTACAAAACAGTGAACGCTGTAAAAAGTAAACACATAAGAAAATTGTGCAAATGCATTTTTTCTCCTATTGCTCCTCATTCTGACTTTTTGGCCAGCTTCCCAGTACATTGCACAGCATATTGAATGGTGCCATTACAAACTCCAATTTGTCCGGCAAACAATAAGCCATCATGTGACTCTGTCAACTGAAAACAGAAAAATTTATGGCTCTTGAAATGTGAGGAGGGAAAAACAAAAATGCAAAACAAAAAAAATGGCCAGGTCCTTAAGGGGTTAATAACTTTGCACACAGGCACTTCTATATAGTTTTGGAATGCCAAGACTGCACACAATTGTGCCAACTGTTATCTGTGCTGCACTATATGGAAATGTCTGTTTGCAAAGACATGAAAGCTCCTCATTTTGTGTTTTTATTGGTATTTTGTACAAACACCATGGGCTACACTCAAGATGTATTGTTCTCTTGGAAGCCAGATGTCCTCATTTGTATGTAGCAAAGTTTGAGTAGGTTTTTTAAGGCTGCATTCACACTACCCTCAGTGTCCAACAGGTAGTGTCCTCTCCTACTGTCCGTTCAAAATCAGGCACGGACATTAGGAGCAGACAGTAGCTGGGTCCGTGACACCTGTCATTTATTGAAATGTGGATTGGGTGCGTTCTTTGCCACTCTGTGACCTTCATTTGCACAGGTGAAAAATACACGGACACAAGAAGAATGAGACATTTGCAAATGGCCTTTTATAACAGACCTTTCTTGTGTCAAGGACATTATGAAAAGGAATAAAGAAAAAGACACAAACACTAAAGTCTAACATTCCATTAGCCATTACTTTATTTGGCTGCCACTTGTTTAAACTGATTCCTTTGTGGCCAACATCTGGGCAGATGTTTTGTTAAGCATGTGTGCTTGTCATTTTCAAGAGAGACCAAGGTTACAAATCCTCAGGAGGTATGTGGACAGCATAGGCGCTGTGTATGTCCGCCATAATCATATACATATACAATACAATATATATATATATATATATATATATATATATATATATATATATATATATTTTAATAAAAAAAAAAAGGCCACAAAAAAAAGGGACACCGCGATGAGGAAGGTCTTCAGTCCGGGTCAGGCTGGTCATCACTGAGGCGAGAAAAATGCCTGGGCACGGCACCTTCGGACCTCATGAAATAATCCGCAAAGGCAGCTCTCACCTGTACAGCTGCGTTGTCTGCCCGACCTGAGGACCTAGATGGTATGAGTGGGTGACCCAAAGCTGCCTGTGGCTCCACTCCAATGTTCGGCCTGTCGTAGTCCAAAACAAAGTTGTGAAGCACACAGGCAGCTTTGATCACCATGTCCACAGTATCGGGAGACAACTGCAGCGCACAGGTGAAGACCCTCCACTTATTACTCATGAGGCCGAAGGCGCACTCCACGAAGCGTCGTGCCCGGCTCAGCCTCATGTTGAAGACCCTCTTCCGGGCATCTAGTCTCGACCGTGGGAAAGGGCGCAGCAGGTTTTCCAAGAGGGGAAATGCCTCATCCCCTACCATGACGAACGGGACTGGATGCGTGGTACCCGGAAGCGGTCTTGGTGGAGGTAGAGTCACCTGATCTAGCAGTACTGTGCGACCCAAAACCGATGACAGTAGCGCACGGGAGTCCCCAGTACTACCATAGGCACCAACTTCGATAGCAATAAAACGGTACGTGGCATCAGCGACCGCCATCAGGACCACTGAAAAGTACTTCTTGTAGTTGAAGTACAGTGATCCTGAGTGCGGTGGCTTCTGCACACGTATATGCTTACAGTCGACGGCACCTATGCAGTTTGGGAAATTGGCCACAGACTGAAAGCCTGCTGCTGACTGCAACCAAATCTCCTGTGTCGGACTGGGCATCGCTATGGGTTGCAAGTGCTGCCATATCAGATGGCATGTGCTCCTCACAATTCCGGATATTGTGGATTGTCCCACCCGGAATTGGAGGTGCAGGGATGCAAAACTCTCCCCTGTTGCCAGAAATCTGTCAAAAGAAAAAAAAATAAAATTACAACACTGTACAATATGAACTTCAGTTACATTAGGCAAACAGTAGATAAAGTTGAGGTACACATTGAACACAATATTCTTAACTATATAGGGACACATTTGCAGCACTATGCAAAGTAGATCACAACATTTAACAGCCACTATAGTTTATGTATATAGAGACACAGTTGGCCAACTATTGGTAACTACAGAGAACAACAATTAGAAACAGAGTATTAACGATTTATGTACACTATTTACATTTATTCGATAATGGAAAGCACAGGGACACATTTATATGATGTCTTCCTCTTGAAAATGTAATGTGGTATCCACATTTGAGAAGCAACCATTTTAGACATCTACATCTGTAATTGTAAACACTACTAAGAAGTTGAAAATAAAAAATAAATACCGCAACGTGATGACCAGCCTTTCCGTTGGACTTAGGGCCTTCCTCATGTTGGTGTCTTGGTGCAGAAGATGCGGCCCCATGTGTTTAACTAACACATCAAATGCCTCTGGAGGCATCTGAACAAAATCGGCAAATTTAGCCGGATCACTTTAACCCCTTAGAGACACAGCCCAAAAGTGACTTAAGGACCAGGCCTCTTTTTTCAAATCTGACATGTGTCACTTTAAATGGCGATAACTTTGAGACGCTTTAACTTACACAAGTGATTCTGAGATTGTTTTTTCGTAACACATTGTACTTCATGTCAGTAGTAAATTTTCGTCGATATGTTTTGTCTTTAATTATGAAAACATAGGAAATTTGGTGAAAATTTTGAAAAAAATGCAGTTTTCAAACTGTGAAATTGCAAGCCTTTCAAATAGAAAGTCATACTACCCGAATTTTTTTATAAATATAATTAACCATGTCTCTGATTTATGTAGCAATCAAATTTTAAGCACCCTTTCATTTTTTTCAGATATTATAAGGCTTACAAGTCAAGCAGTAATTTTCCAAATTTTCAAGAAAATTTCCAAAACACATTTTTCAAGGGACCAGTTCAGTTCTGAAGGGAACTTGAAAAGCCTCTCTAATAAAACCCCCCAAAAGTCACCCCATTCTAAAAACTGCACTCCTGAAAGAATCTAAAACAGCAGTTAGAAAGTTTCTTAACCCTTTCGGCATTTCACAACAATTAAAACAAAATGGAAGTCAAATTTACATTTTTCAATTTCTGTCACTAATATATTCATTTAGCCCTAGAATTTACACATTTACTAAGGTTTAAAGGAGAAACTGCACCCCACATTTTGTTACACAATTTCTCCCGAACACGACAATACCCCATATGTGCTGGTACCCTAATGTACGGGCACACGGTCTCTCTCAGAGCGGATGGAGCGCTAATTGGATTTTGTAGGCCAGATTTTGCTAGAATATTTTTCAGGCACCATGCCCCGATTGCAAAGCCCCCAAGGTGCCAAAACAGTGGAAAACCCCAAAATGTCACCCCATTTTGGAAACTAGACCCCTCAAGGAATTTATCAAGGGGTATAGTGAGCACTTGGACCCTACAGGTGTTTCACAGATTTTTTTACCATTGAGATGTGAAAATGAAAAATTACTTTTTTTTATAATAAAATGTCACTGTAGCCCCAAATTTTTCATCTTCACAAAGGGTTAAAGGAGAAACTGCACCCCACATTTTGTTACACAATTTCTCCTGAACACGACAATACCCCATATGTGCTGGTACCCTAATGTACGGGCACACGGTCGCTCTCAGAACGGATAGAGCGCTAATTGGATTTTGTAGGCCAGATTTTACTAGAATACTTTTCAGGCACCATGTCCCTTTTGCAGAGCCCCCAATGTGTCAAAACAGTGGAAACCCCCAAAATGTCACCCCATTTTGGAAACTATACCCCTCAAGGAATTTACCAAGGGGTTTAGTGAGCCCTTTGACCCTACAGGAGTGTAACAGAATTGGCCCAACAAAAGGAAAAGTGACATTTTTTGCTATAAAATGTAGCTTTAACCCCAAATTATGCATTTCCACAACGGGTTAAAAAAGAAAATGCACCCCACAAATTGTCAAGCACTTTGCCCCAACTACAGAAATGCCCCACATGTGGATGTAAAGTGATGTATGGGCACACTGTAAAGTCCAGAGCTGAAGGATTGCTATTGGGATTTTGGAGGGCAAATTTAGCTGAAATCTGTTTCAGGCACCATGTTGCATTTGGAGAGCCCCTGAAGTGCTAGAACAGTGGAACCCCCCCCCCCCCCCCCAAAACGACCCCATTTTGAAAACTAGACCCCTCAAGGAATTTATCAAGGGGTTTAGTGAGCACTTGGACCCTACAGGTGTTTCACAGATTTTTTTACCATTGAGATGTGAAAATGAAAAATTACTTTTTTTCCAATAAATCGTCCATTTAGCGCCATATTTTTAATTTTTGCAAGTACTTAGAGAATTAAGAGCCCCCCACAATTTCCCCTGAACACGGCAATACCCCATATGGGATCATAATCTGCTGTATGGGTACATGTTGGGGCTCAGAATGGAAAGAGCGCTATTTGGATTTTGGAGGGCATATATTGCTGGAATAGTTTTGAGGTGCCATGTCGCATTTGCTGAGCCCCTAAAGTATCAATACAATAGAAACCCCTCAAAAGTGACCTCATTTTAGAAACTACACCCATCAAGGAATGTATCAAGTGGTATTATGATTTTGAGACTAAAAATGCTTCCCAAAATTTGAAATTTTTAAAGAAATATGCCATTTTGGTATCCAATGCATTGCACCCACTTTGTATTGTCAGAGACCTGCACTCCTAAAACTATTAAGTGGGCGATCCCGAGGGGCAAAAAAATTATATATGTGGGTATAAACTGCTGCTTGGGCGCACAGCAGGGCTCAGAAGGGAAGGAGCACTGCGCTTTATAGCTTTTGGGGTACAGATTTAGAGGGACTTTCTGGGTGCCATGTTGTTTTTGCAGAGCCCTGGAGGTGCCAGTAAACTGGAATTCCCCAAGAAGTGACCCCATTTTGTAGGGGAAATTTTAGAGTCTCTGCAAAAGTGCCATGGCATCCAAAAACCAAACCGTCTAAGTCTGTGCTCCAAAAACCAAATAACCTTCTTCCCTTCTGTGTCTGGCTGGGCCCTAATATCAGTTTATACCCACATATGACATTACGTACGTTATCCGGGGTACACCAGTGTCATACATGTGCCCTAATATCAGTTTATACTCACATATGACATTACCCCGGTTACACCAGTGTCATACATGTGTCATACATGTGGCATAAACTGCAGTTTCGGCACACAGCCGGGGGTCAGAAGGGAAGGAGCGCGATGTGGCTTTTGGAGTACAGATTCAGATGTTTGGTATCTAGACGCCATGTCATGTTTGTAGAGCCTGTAAGGTACCAGAAAAGTGGATTCCCCAAAGGAGTGAGCTTAGTTTGAAAACTGCACCCCTAAAAGAATTTATCAGGGGGTGTAGTGAGTATTAGTATCCCGGACGTGACTGCACAGCGGATGGCGAAGAGGGAATATATAAGCGGTGCGGAGGACATTGCAGACACTAAATTCCCTACTGTACCCCCAGTAGCTCCTATGATTGGGGAAGTCACACTGGGGTCACTTCTGGTATATTTTCCCTCGTAAGCTCTAAATCCGGGGTGTCCCCTGATATTCACTTGCACAGCTTATACATTCCCTGCCTGCCGCACCCAGTTGTGTTCTAATGATTTGGCGATTTTGCGGGTTTTTGTCTTCACATTGGTAGAGGCTATATTTTCTTTATTTTTCTGCTGATGTGGCCATATAAGGGCTTGTTGTTTGCGGGATACGATGTATTTTGTAATGACACCATCTTGGGGTGCCTAAAACTTACTGATTACATTTTATTAACTCTTTTTTTGCTGGATTTAAAAGAGAAAAAATCAATTCTGGTATTGAGTTTTACCTTTTACATTTTTCGCCATGCAGCGTACAGTATAAGTAACATGTGACCTTTATTCTGCGGGTCGGTACGGTTACGGCGATACCTCATTTATGTTATTTTTTTATGCGATACTAAGTCTGCAGAACAAAAACAGATTTGGGGACATAAATCAGTGATTTTTGCATCGCCATCTTCTGAGAGGCGTAACATTTTTATTTTTCGCTTGACAGTGTTGGTTGAGGGCTAATTTTTTGCGGGACAACCTGTGCATTTTATTGGTACTAATTTGGGGTGCATATGACTTTTTGATCACTTTTTATGGCACATTTTGTAAGGTGAGATGGCGAAAAATCACTACTTCCGGCGGGTTTTTTCCGTTATTTTTTACCGCCGTTCACTGTGTACATTAAATATTGTTTCAGTTTTGTTGTACAGGTTGTTACGGACGCGACAATACCAAATATGTATTGTTTTTATTAATTTTTTGTGTTTTTTTTACATAATTCATTTTTTATAGAAAAAAGGGATTTTTGGGACTTTATAACTTTATTAATTGTTTTCAAATACTTTATTTTTTTTTTTACACTTTTTTTTTACTTGTTCTTGTGTCCCTATGGGACACATGGATCAGTGATTGCATGTATGCATGCAATCACTGATTCTCTACTGTAGACTGAGTCACAGGCTGCAGTGACAGCCTGCACGTGTCTCACTCGAGAAACAGGAAGTGAGCTGTGCGGACGGCACAGACTCACTTCCAGAAGACGCCGGGAGCATCACCAGGTAAGTGAGTGCTCAGGGCTGTCTGGGGTCACTAACCAGACCCCAGACTACGTATTACAGATACCGGCACCCCCCATCTCGGCGCGGGGGGTGCCGGCGGGGGGGGGGGGGGAGAGATCGCAGCACCCTTTGTTTGCGGTGGTCATGTTTGACCATCGCAATCAAAGGGTTAAAACCTCCGATCGGTAAAAGTACCGACCGGAGGTTATGGAAAAGGGTGATAGCTGTCAGTAACAGCCATCACCCAGTTCCGATTCCGCCCGCTCAGCTAGTGAGCGGGCGGAATCACCATGACGTACAATTACTTCATGGTGCGCGAAGTACCTCGCGTCCATGACGTAATAGTACGTCAAAGGTCGCTAAGGGGTTAAAAACAAAAAATATTAAAAAAACATTACAATCATGCACACACTGGAATGTTGAGCACTTGCAACCCCCACACCATGAAATATCCAAAATGGAACCAGCAGACACTAAAAACTATGACACTGGCCCACAAAGTTAATGTTAGGCTACATGAAACAATTATAACAATACAGACATGCACATGAATGAACGAAATTCCCAATAATAAAATAAACTTACTGCCTCAACTCATGGTATAGTTCTGCAAAGAAGCCCCGCCATGGCCGTACATAGTTTATGGGGTGCACCCAGTATTGTCGGCGCTTTTGCCTTGGGGACTCAGCTTGCAGCTCCTCAGAGTCGTCCGTCTCCTCCGGCTGCAATGAAACAAACAAATTACATTAGCCACAGCATTTGCAACATTATGACTATACATTAAAAAATGTATTTGTGAACGTACCTGCTGTTGAAGTCTGCGTCGCTTAACCTGGTTAACCAGCACAGAAACTAATAGTGCTGTGTCAGGCCTTTCACCTGTTATCTGCCAGTTTCCTGCATTAGCATTTGTGGCCATTTTAGACTTGCAAAGTGACCTTGGAAGCCAAATTTGCCAGACAGCATACTCAGATGTTTCATGATTAAATAATGGGCTGTCCTTTTTTGGCCTGCCCAGTGGGCTGGTCTTTTTTTTAATGAGGTGGCCTGATTTTACGCGTGTAAATAAACGCGAGCGTAAATGCGGCGTTTACGTGGGCAAAATACGCATAGAAAGCGCCGCGTATACGCGGCGTCTAGTAAAACACCGCGTAAACGCGGCGTTCACGATTTTGCGCGCGTGAAAAAACTGAACAAAAAACGCGCGCATTTACGCCGTGTGAAGGGGCCCTTAGGGTTGTGACGTCTTCTGTGGCCCCTTTGAGTCTGCTGGGTCTTCAGAGACAAATTCCCTTTTAAGAATGTATCGGTCCGGGTGTTTATAATCCCTCCATTTCTCTATTCCATGCCGGCTATTGGTTTCACCTTGGTTTTGGCTCCCTTCCCTGTTGCTTCCTGTTCCTGATTGCTGTTTGTGTTTCTCTGGCTCTGACCTTTGGACTGTATACCTGGACTTCTCTTTGGATTGAGACTCTGCTGAACTTAGTTTCTCTGGCATCAGACTCTGGCTGCTTACCTTGATCTCTCCTTCAGTCACTCGCTCCAGTACTTCACTGCTATCTCCGCTGCCGTCCCTGCTCTGTTGTTTACTCTTCGTCTAGTGAGTTGCTTACAGTTCTACTCTCTGGCTTCTGTTCACTGTTAATCAATTTGTGGCACATTCCTCTGATATGCCAACTCTGGTGTGGGATTCTGCCAAGTTCATCTCCACCACTAGGCGCTCTGGTGAAAACGTCCTGAGACTGCCTTTGGCTCATATTGTGTAGCAGTTTTGTTACATTGTCTCCCCTAGCGGTTGTTAGGTTCAGTTCTGCTGCTTCTCTCTATTCTGACTACTCTGGACCTTGTACCTTCATCTGAGTTCCTAACAGAAATGTGTTACAGCCTCACCGGTTCTAATTTCTGCACCATTCTCTGGCCACATTGTATCGCACAGTAGGCGTATCTGCTCATTATTACTTGCACCTGCACTCTGGTCATTTTATGTTGGCACAGTTATGGTTACTTTTTTGTGCTTTGTGATTGACAGGCTATCTACCAATGAAGCATGGGGCAGGTTCTGAACTTGTTCTTATTCATCTGAGCCTATTCAGGATCAAAAAGCCGAAACTCTGCTACAGCTTTCCACCGCAAAGATTTGGGGAGTGAAAAATGAAGAGGAATCTGAAGCAGGTGTCCACCTCAAATTCATCTTCATTTTTTGCTGCCTGAAATTAGCCTTAGCCTTACTTGTAATGTGTTAATTTGTTGCTGTTTTATTTCTATGTGTCAAAGGAATAATTGAGTCCATTTGGCAGTTCTAAGCATTCAGAGATGGGTGTCAATCACATCTATAAACACCCATTATCCACAACTGCTCCTTCTAAGCATAGAAAGAATAATAAAATCAATTACAGGTTATACGAAATCTTTTCCCAGAAAACTATACATCATTTGGCTCAATTGCTTCTGCTCTATAACATGATAACACACAATTCTCATGGTGTCAGCTTCCCTTCAAGTCCCACACAGTTGATCATCAGAGGATTTCTGAAGCTGGCTCTGCAGTGATCAAACAGATCATGCGAGCCTAAATAAACTGGCCAGCTACTGTTCATTTACAGGTGCATGTAAAGAAATGGACCACATCAAGGGATTTGCAGGTGATTTTAATGTCAAACAATTTCCCTATTTGAGAACTATGGAATGTCTCTCCCTAGGTGACAAAGCTACATGCTTTGCATTTTCCACAACGGTGGGTACCCTTCAATTCTGGGGTCAAGTTCAATAACTAAGTCTCGGATCATGGGGGCGAGGTTATCAATCTATCTCTTAGGTTCCTTCCCCTTTGAAACATAATGGAGGGACTTATATCTCCTACAAGTAGACCAGCATCCGGGTCCACTTGTAATATTCCCCAGTAGTTTTGCAGGACTTCACAAATTTTATTAGTTGCCAAATCAAAAGTTGCAATAAGATGCAATAAGAGCACCCAATTGCGTTCTTACAAGTTTTGTTTATTCAATCCCCAGTGCCTTATCTCATGTTAAGATTCTTAAACTTTAAGTATGTATAAAGATCCTTTTTATTGTTACCTATTATTGACCACTTTCAATTTCATTTAATGTCTGTTGTTTAATATAGATTCCCTAGCCTGAAAGCAAATTACATTATTTTATAATCCTGCACAGTGCTGATACAATCTAATTGTTGAAGACTTGGGTTAATAAGACAGCAGCTTAATAAAAAAGAAATATATTACTAATAGCCAGATCTCAAGAAGCAGCCGTGTCTTGTAGGATATTTACTAAATGCATGCAAAGGAACATATACAAAATGATAAATATCTTTCCGGCAGATTTTTTGTGCAAGTCTGTTTTTATTACCCATATAATATGCCAGAGTAAAATGATTTGCACTAAGCCATGGAAGAATCTTTGTAAATGTGATTAATTTAATATTGTATTACAAAAAACCTCATCTGTAATAACATTTCCCTCTTAAGAATTGATTAGTGTTGAGACAGCATTTCAGCAGGTCCATACCACACTCCAATATAAAAAAATTAAGCGGAAGAAAGCTTGTAGGAACTCACTTTCCTATATTAAAGGGGTCTTACACTTGACTAACTGACATGAGGCTTTCTCTTAGATGAATTTCTTGCATTAATATAATTCCAGACTTGAACTGGGTTTACAATACTTGTCCTTGAACTAACATACGGTTTGCACAGATACTAACATCAACTGTTGGAATATGAAAGGCAGTTTTCTTCTCTTTGCAATTCTCTTGCGTTTGTAAGGATAAATACAGATTAATATTTATGTAAATCAAATTTTCTGGTCTGTTTGTTAATTTAATACTTAGAGCTTGTTAATCTTTCTGCAAACTTAACTCTGCTTGAAGCCTTTGAAGATAAATTGTTAGAAGAAAAAGCTGCAGAAGATTAATGGTTCCTTCTGAGCTTCAAGAACTTCATTGAGCTTTGTCACAAAATGTGATAAGCGTGCACCTTTAGCACCTCCTCACGGGACAAGCTTTTACAACACAAACAAAACTGTGCCCAAAAAGTCTATAACCAATTGTGTTGTTTCTACTGCTATCGGCTTCACTTCTCTACTACTATATATATACAGTATATATGTTTTCTGAAATCTCCATATATTGCTTAGTTTATACAACACATGCTGACAGGAATACCAAGACAGACTTGGCAGGACTTTTTGGGTGTGTTCAAAGTATATTATGCTTTATGATAAAACTTTTAACTTTTGAGCTCCATACGTAAGGCTACAAAAGTCCAACAAATGTTGCACTCACAGTCAGTGAAATTCCAAATTTCTTTATTGTATTCTCCTAAGTGGGTCAAAAAAATGCAGTATGCATTGGGGCCACATGGTGGCTCAGTGGTTAGCACTGCAGCCTTGCAGCGCTGGAGTCCTGGTGTTCAAATCCCACCAAGGGCAAAAACCATCTGCAAGGAGTTTGTATGTTCTCCCAGTGTTTGCATGGATTTCCATCCCATATTCCAAAGACATACTGATAGGGAAAAATGTACATTGTGAGCACTGTGTGGGGCTCACAATCTACATTTAACCTTTTTGCTGCCAAGGGTCTCTGGAAATTTTGCACCTCCAGTAGCCAGAGCAATTTTCACAGTTTTGAGATGGACAAATCAAACCTAAATTTCAACATTAAAAAAGCATCCAACCCCCCCATACCTATATATTTTCTTAAAGTAGACACCTGCAGCATTGTCAGAATGCCACTTGGTACTTTATACGAACAGGCACCTTCATGCAATTTTGATTTAAAGTGAATGTTTTATGAAAAAATGCAAATAAATGTATATTAGTTGTTAAAAGCGGAAACCAAACAAAAAATTAAATGCACCAAACCTCCTAAAAATAAGAGTTCAACATGTGCAGAGTTCATACATATCACTATGGCCTGAACCTGCATGCACGTGTCTTCAGAAAATCGCTAGAACTGGAAGGAACAAAAATCTGCTTTGAAACTGGAAATGTTAAAAAAGTATCATCCTATAAAATGTAGGGATTACACACCATGAAAAGTAAGTGAACCCCTAAACCCTATATATTTTTTTGAAGGTATACAACCTGAAGATTACAAATATCTTAATGGGTCATCGATAGCCACATCCACCTTCATGCAACTTTGCGACCAACACAAATAATTTTTGGAAAAAATACGCTAAAACACATATTTGCACCTAAAACTCATGTTCAATCTAAGATTCATATACAAAATACTTTTAAAATAATTAAGGTGTATACAATGTGTAAATATACTATATGTACCACAAACATCAACTACAACAAGAGCTCGGACTCCCAAAAACACGAATACAGAAGACAAGCAGGATTTTGCTGTTGTTCACTAATATGTTAAAAAGCTATACTGCACCTACCAAACTGTGACTGTGATACCAAAATCTAACTTTTTTCAGAGTACACAGCATACCGTATATAAAAACACAATTTAATAGTTTATATATACAAGCACCTTCATTCAACTTTGCGGCAAACAGAGATTGCTAGCAAAAATTGCGCAAAAATTCAAATTTGCCACTAAAGTGCGGCTCAAGAAATCCCTTTCTGCAAACATAATGTACTGTACATAAAACTGCAATATGTGAGGAGTTCATACATACCACACATGTATATATTTACAGGGGCGGGTGTTAAAGAATCGCCAAAATCGCAGAAATGCGCCATCCCATTTTGTGCATGCAAATTAAATAGGACTTTACATAAAAATGTTATTTTCCATTCCCCTATAATAATTTTAGCAATCTATACGTTCATCTCTAGTGATAATCGTTATTACTATTATTTTTGTGTGTAACGGATATCACTAGAGAGGTATTTTACTGTAGAAAGCTCAGGTATAGACAGGACAGGGATTGGGTGAAATGTAAACTTTATTTGCGACTTTATGTATCTGTTGTGTAAGTGTTTGGTGCGACTTTTTTTTTTGGCGCTGCGACCTGGACAATGGTAAACGTCTGGGTCACAGCGCCAATAAACTTCCTGGTTATGTTCAGGAGGTATAACATAAGAATACCCCACTAGTAAAGCTCAGGGGGGAATTACATTATAACTGTATGTGACAATCAGAGACAAATGTATAGTATACGCTCTGATTGGCAGGAGAAGGGTTAATAGGGACAATAGATCCCTGCCACCCCCCTCCTGCTGTCACATACAAGTTATGCAGAGAGTCTGATTGTTTCTCTGTCTCTCTCTCTCTGCTGAACTGCTTGTGTCCCTCTCCCTTTCTTGTTAGAGATCGCAAATTGCTTGCTTAGACAGGAGGGGGGGACACTTTGGAGCTCTATATCTTTTGACTGCACCAACATATCTTGATGCTTTCAATTGCATTTTAAATAGGAGAATCCCCTCTTTAAAATGATATCAAGAACTCGATGATTGGATGTACAGTTTTGGAGCGATTCACTGTTGAAACGCTGTCGGGAATTGAGATCTGCAGTTGGATCTCAATGCCAAATAGTGTTTTCAACAGTGAATCACTACAAAACTGTAAGTAAAATCATCAAGTTCCTGGTATCATTTTAAAGATGAGAGTCTCTTCTTTAAAATGCATTTTAAAGCATCAAGATATGTTGATGCAGTCCAGAGATATGGGCATTAGTAGGGAGGACATAGTAACTACGTCCTCTGCTACTGAAGTGCCACCTTGGGAGCACATATAGCATACGTGCCTGGCGATGAAAGGGTTAAAAAAAAAAAAGCAGTATGCAGTCTAGACAGTCTCCTGCTTCTTCCGGTCACAAGCATGTGACCGCATGTATTGTTGTCCCTTAACATCTGACGTATCACATGCCATTGTTTCAGGGTCAAGAGCCATGCCATATGCTGTTCGTACACAATGCTTTAAAAACCTTAAACAGATGTCTATAGTTAATAGCAATATAAAATTCAAACCTTACTATAAAAAAACACTAAGATCATTAAGTCCTAAAGCACCCATTCCCAATCTTGGACTAAATGGGCTACAGTCCAACAGAGAAGCTTGTTCTGGGGGCCCACCCAATAGCTTCCTGCTAGTAGCCTACACCACAGCTTCTTCACTGAAATCTTCCATATGTGCTGACTATCCAGCAGCCAGAGCTATGCAATACTGAGTATTTTCACTGTATCGTCATCCCCTATAGTACTGTACATGCCCCAATAGCTCCTGGCTGGGGCACTGGGGTACTGTAAAGGGAATGACACAGCTATGAGAGCACCCCATGCAAGATTTTAGGGAGTGATCTGTCATGCAGGCATAGCATAGAGGTCTGCAATCAGGAGTTTTGGGGTCTAATAATTGCAAAATTTGTGGACTGCCCTCCTCCTCGATGTATCTTTCAGTTTCCTGTCCTGTGACCCCAAACAGCATATATAATGCTCCCCATTCTCCCCACACAGTATAATGCTTCCCATTACCTCCACAGTATAATGGTCCAGATAGTATATAATGCTCCAATGTCCACCCCACAGTATAGTACTCCACAGCTGCCCCACACAGTATAAAATGCTCTCCTAAGCCCCCCATAGTACACCCAAATAGTATATAATGCTTCACAGTGGTCCCACACAGAATAATATTCTTCCTCAAGCCCTCACAGAATAATTCTCCACAGTGGCCCCACATAATGTAATATACTCCTCATAGCCCCCCTTGTATAATGCGCCAAAGTAGCCACACAATATAATAAGTTCCCCAGAGTCCCACACAGTATATTGTTCTACAATGGAGCATACCTCCTGTCACATATAGGCAGTTCTAGTACGTGATGCAGGTGTGAGTGTCAGGGTCAACTCACTCAACTCAATCTTGCACTCATCCTTCACTCAGGCTGCAAATTGAGGATAAATTGCATGCAACACAGTTCATACACCCCAAATACACACCACCACCACCACCACTGATTCCCAAGCTCAGTGTAAACCTTGCTAACATATACAGGCATCTCTCCAACAGTCACAGACACACCTCAGAAAGGTAATGACTTCATAGAGAAACACAAAGTAACCTTAAATTTAACTATTTAATTCCCAATGGGTTCAGTGCTATATATACAATAAAAGATGACAAAATAACACAACATTGCAAACAGTCTTAAAATAAATGGGATAAAAAGAGAATACGGCTCCTTTCCCATGAAGTAACGTGCCGCTTAAGTATTAGGCTGCGTTCCCACGGAGTAATGCGCCACGCATTCAGACACGTATACATGTGTCGGAGTGTGAGCGCTCAAATCAGATCCCATTCACTTCAATGTGTGCTGGCTTACGGGCGCTACACATTGAAATCAATGGGTTAAAAAGCCTCCCATTGATTTCAATGTGTAGCGCCCATAAGCCGGCACACATTGAAGTGAATGGGATCTGTTTTGAGTGCTCACAGTCTGTCATGTGTATACGTGTCTGAATGCGCTGCACGTTACTCCGTGGGAACGGAGCCTAATGCTTAAGTCTGTGGTTCCTGGAATCTTGGAAGATCTGTTGTTGGAGATGGACACACACAGCTTTCTTAGCTGGCTTCACTGAATGTGATATCAGTTCTATGGTCTCATAGTCTCTTGATCTTTTATTTAGGGCGATGAACAACTCATCTTCATCTGGGAAAGAATAATCCCTCTCCTTACCTTCGAGAGTTGCGTTTCCACTGGATCTGGTGATTTTCCCAAGTTCACCACCCACTTCCTCTTTCTGGGTCACTACATTCCCCTTCTGGAGCATTTTCCCCCCTGGTCTCCCCCTCCTTGTATACGCACAAACCACTGAGATGGATTGATAACACAAACATGAAATAAAATTATCATTACATTATATGTTTTTAAACAATCCTGATTTAGGCAGTAACTCTCCTATTATTTTGTTATATACTCATGCGTATGACAGTAACTTGCCCTTCTTGCACATGTAACAGCTGACAACAGTCACTCTCACAACGAGAATGCAGGACATTAAGAATATGAGTTATGTTTTTTGGGTTATTTCATTTCTCCCTTTATTGAATGGGAGCTGAGCAGCAGTAATTCGACACAGCCACTCAACAGTCGATAAAGCTGCCTGCTTCCATATCCATCCACTGTATAGTTCAGGCGCCAGCAGATGCTGTGAATGGCTGATCAGTAAGAGCGATGGGTGTTGGGCAATCAAAAAGCTGGACAAGTCCTTGTGTGACAAGCTTGGGTGCATTCACAATGCTCTTGGATTTCATAGCAACATTAGTGGTTGCAATCTATCATAACATTTAACTCCACTCCTGAGATCCATAGAGCATTAGTCCTCCCATGTACATGGTTTTCAGAGGCCATGAATCATTTAATATGTGAATAAACAGATAAGTCAATGATAAAATACATTCTTTTAAAACTTTGAAACAATAAATCTAATAAGGACATTTCTCTGCCACATGTTAATTTATATAAATGGCAAAATTATCAATTATACCTGGCTACTTTGATTCTTTAACTAACAGAAGGGGAAAAAAAAATCACATTAGGCTCTTCCAAAGAGGTCAGGACAGCAAAGTATCAATTTGAGGTTTTCAGGTAGCAAAAGAGTAGTTTTGCACAACACTGAATATTCATGACACATCATAAAACTAATGATAAACATAAAAGCTGATGTGAACGTTTGACTAATCTGCTCTTATTTGTTTGGAAGAGCTGTAGTAATTGCTTGGTTTGTAAATTAAACATCTGCTGTGGGAATAAACAAAAACATAACCAAATATATTCAAATAAAATGTATTCATGGAGGTTCCATAAATTCTGTTATATGGTTTCATCAATTTTATTACACCTGAGTGATGCTCAGAGGCAGAGCAGTTAGCATGTGAGCAAAGATAATCCCTCTCAAAGATTCTGGTTGCGTCATATAATCTAACCTGTATATGTACAACGTGCCCAATATTTGCATATCAGAGTAAAATTGTAAAAAAAAAAAAAAAGTCTATTTTCAGAAAAAAGTCCAAAGATCTTTGGATGAAATGGATGAAATATATATTTGTTGCCAATGACTTTCAGTCTGATACTCCAGAGAAATATTCAGTATCAAATTCACAAAAACCATTCTTAAAATGGCATTGGAATTTTCCATTATCATATTTCCAACTGTATCATCACCAATTTTTAGCCCGCTCTATTTTTTTTTTTTTGCACCCCTGTGTCACGGCTATCTAAGTTCCTGATCAGACATGTGTTCAATTTTTTTTGGCTCTGTTTTTTTTTCTTGCCTAATAATCTAATTTGTAGTTAGAATCCCTTCACAGCTACCTATGTATAGCAATTCTAACATTAGAATCCCTTTTTTAACTAAATACATGTCGGAATAGCCTTAAGAATGGCTATTCTTCCCTTACCTTTCTTTTTATGATCTGCGCCGCCGTTCCTAGGAATTTCTTCTTTCTTCCATTTGTAAATGAACTTTCAGACAGCACAGGGGGCGTCCCCTGTGCTGTTCAAAAACTCTCCAGCAACACCTCTGTTTTCTACTCCGGTCCGCCTCTTGGCCGGGTCATTGGCTACATCTTCAGCCAAAAGCGCTGACTGCACATGTCTTCCACCCATTTTTCTGTGGCCTCTTACATGAGCAACCATTCGGCCACAGGAAAATGGGTGACATTCATGTGCAGTCAGCGCTTTTAGCTGAAGATGCGGCCGAAGCCCCGGCCAAGAGGCAGACTGGAGAAGAAGACATAGGTGTCGCTGGAGAACATAGGGGAACACCCATTGTGCTGTCTGAAAATGCATTTACATATGAAAGAAATAAGAAATTCCTCAGGATTGGCAGGGCAGATCAGAATAATAAAGGTAAGAGAAGAATAGCCTTTCTTAAGGCTATTCCGACGTGTATTTAGTAAAAAAAGGATTCAATTTTTTTTTATTGTAGCACATTTTTATATTAGTTAATTTTTTAGTACATAAACCAACCCCTGAGCGCTGGTCAGTAACATACATTACTGATTGCCATCTGTACTCAAGTTTTTGTCTGAGGTTTAGTCTAAATTGTAATCAGAATTGCTATAGATGGAGGTTCTATCTTTATACATAGAAGACATTTAGGTAACTTTTAGGGTAGGAAACTTACGTTATTAAGCAGGCCACAGGTTTCAAGCAATATGGGGAAAAAATAGTGCAATGCCTTGAACAAAGTATGAAAACATTAAATATTTCACGAAAAACTAAAGCGCAATCATCATACTGTGAAGAGATTTGAAGCTGTTTCACAGCACAGTCGAGTTCTTGCAGATAAAGGTATAATGAGGAATGTTTCTGCCAGACAAATTCAGCTCCTGCCATTACAAAGCAGCAAACAAGTATTTGAAGCTGCTGGTGCCTCTGAACCTCAACGTATAGAACTCACCATAGGTTTGCAATTGTGGGTAAACTTACTATTTGGCCACTGAAAACAGTACTCACAAGCAGAAATGGATGCAGTGGGCCCAGACATACAAGAACACGGCCTTGTTTATTGATGAGTGCCATGCTGTTATGGTCAGCAGAGTTTATTAAAACAAACTAAACAAACAAAAACCCTGTGGAGCCCTACTGGACTCTGAACTGCTGAAAGACCCTGGTGTGAACACGGTCTGGCAGTTAGTGTGATTGCCAGATAACTACACTAACCGGGTGTGCTCTGTTAAAATCACAGCAGCCGCTACAACAAACAAAACTGTCTAGCCAGAACTCCTGGACTAGACAGAGACCAACTAACCAGTGTGTGCTAGCAGTTCACCACAATACACAAGGCAGCTTGTTGCCCAACTAACAATGGCTTTACTGACTTGGGATAATTTCTAGCTAAGGCCAACTAAATATTTGTTCACACTGGAACCCAAGCGCACGCCCGCACGCGTATACACACACACACACACACACACACACACACACACACATCACAAATGAGGTTTGATCTTAGAGCATCGGGAGTCGGACCAGTCTCTTTAAATAGGGAAGGGGCGGTCCAAGGAAACAGCCCAGCTGCCCACGCCGAGCGTACATTGGTTGACACCCCAGTCAGTCGGACAGTCGACCACGCCCAGCTGCTGCAAAGGGAATCAACCCTATGAATGCTGGACTGTGCAGTGGAACAGGCTGCGACTCCCATATCATGGCTGCACCTGCTGCACAATCCTAACACATACTACCTTGGAAGGTCCAGATGGTTTGAGTCATGTTTTGGGCCAGAATCATGGATAGAGAATTAGTTGACCCGTTTAGGATCCCTGAAGGCGTGACTTCTACAAAGAATATAGAATTTCTGACTAACTGCTTTCTTCTGTGTCGCAAAAAGAAGAACCATGCCTTCCATAGGAAAATCATCTTCATGTATGACAGTGTACCACCTCATGCAGCAAATAATACCTCTCATTGGCTACTTTGGGCATAAATGGAGAGAAAACCATGGTGTGGCCACCCTTCTTTCCTGATCTCAACACTATAGAGAACCTTTGGAGTATCCTCAAGCGAAACAACAGATTTTGGAGGCTAATTTAAGTAGAAATTATCAAAAATCTCACAAGTTCAATGTGTGCAAGAATTGTGAATGTGATATCAAATGTTGTGAATGTGATATCAATGTCTATGTTAAAATGTGACTTGACTTCTTAGAGGGATTCTACCATTAAACTACCTTTTTTTCTAATGAACACGTCGGAATAGCCTTAAGAAAGGCTATTCGTCTCCTACCTTTAGACGTCGTCTCCAAAATGGCCACTGGCCGGCTCCTGTATTGAAATGCAAGAGCGGCTACCCAAAAATGGCCACCGGCCGGCGGACATTTTTGGGTAGCCGCTCTTGCAGTTCAATACAGGAGCTGGCCAGTGGCCTTTTTGGGGTAGCCGCTCTTGCAGTTCAATACAGGAGCCGGCCAGTGGCCATTTTGGGGTAGCCGCTCTTACAGTTCAATACAGGAGCCGGCCAGTGGCCATTTTGGGGTAGCCGCTCTTGCAGTTCAATACAGGAGCTGGCCGGTGGCCATTTTGGGGTGGCCTCTCTATGCTCCTGCGTTTAAATTGGCACATATATATATATATATATATATATATATATATATATATATATATATATCCAGTGTATATAATTTCTACTGTCATTAATTAGGATGCATAATGATGCCTGATTATTCTCCTATAGCTTTACTTCTAGCCCAAACCCACCATTTACCTTGGGACTGCACATATAGCTGATGCGATACCTTAGGGATTTTGCAGTATGCAGGTGCACCATCTTAGTAAGAGACATACTTATTTCTTTGGCTTTTGTCTTAAACCTAAGCCATTCTCGTATGAGCCAAAACTATCCTTCTGTAGCGGATTGGTATCCATATAGGCCTCCTTTACCGCATGATAGCTCTTTTCTTCTGAATTCTACTTACCATACCAGGATTCAACGCTGCTTCTGTCCAAGGAGATAAAGGATGTGATGGTGCACATCCCACAGTGCCGCGCCTCCATGATGTGACAATGATGTACAGCGGGCGGGTGGCTAGGGCTATATGAAGGTGTATAATAGCTGCTGTGTGCTTTGCAGTCCCTCACATACCAATTTGCAAACGAGGAGGTAGTGACTCTGGACAGTGACTATCTCCTTGCTCTGCCTCACCTGTTCCTCTATATTTATTTTATTTAGCTAGTAGCCAATGCTCCCCTAATGAAATGTGCATACCTAACATGGAAATGCAAGGTTTTGCTCAATCTAAAAGGACAGATCAGACACTAGCTAGCCAGGATGCTTATAGGACCAGGCACTGCTTTATACAGTCCTATGAAAAAGTTTGGGCACCCCTATTAATCTTAATCATTTTTAGTTCTAAATATTTTGGTGTTTGCAACAGCCATTTCAGTTTGATATATCTAATAACTGATGGACACAGTAATATTTCAGGATTGAAATGAGGTTTATTGTACTAACAGAAAATGCGCAATATGCATTAAACCAAAATTTGACCGGTGCAAAAATATGGGCACCTCAACAGAAAAGTGACATTGATATTTAGTACATCCTCCTTTTGCAAAGATAACAGCCTCTAGTCGCTTCCTGTAGCTTTTAATCAGTTCCTGGATCCTGGATGAAGGTATTTTGGACCATTTCTTTCTACAAAACAATTCAAGTTCAGTTAAGTTTGATGGTCGCCGAACATGGACAGCCCGCTCTCAAATGATCTGAAAACAAAGATTGTTCAACATAGTTGTTCAGGGGAAGGATACAAAACGTTGTCTCAGAGATTTAACCTGTCAGTTTCCACTGTGAGGAACATAGTAAGGAAATGGAAGACCACAGGGACAGTTCTTGTTAAGCCCAGAAGTGGCAGGCCAAGAAAAATATCAGAAAGGCAGAGAAGAAGAATGGTGAGAACAGTCAAGGACAATCCACAGACCACCTCCAAAGAGCTGCAGCATCATCTTGCTGCAGATGGTGTCACTGTGCATCGGTCAACTATACAGCGCACTTTGCACAAATAGAAGCTGTATGGGAGAGTGATGAGAAAGAAGCCGTTTCTGCACGTACGCCACAAATAGAGTTGCCTGAGGTATTAAAAAGCACATTTGGACAAGGCAGCTTCATTTTGGAAACAAAAATTGAGTCGTTTGGTTATAAAAAAAGGCGTTATGCATGGCGTCCAAAAAGAAACAGCATTCCAAGAAAAACACATGCTACCCACTGTAAAATTTGGTGGAGGTTCCATCATGCTTTGGGGCTGTGTGGCCAATGCCGGCATCCGGAATCTTGTTAAAGTTGAGAGTCGCATGGATTCCACTCAGTAGCAGCAGATTCTTGAGAATAATGTTCAAGAATCAGTGACGAAGTTGAAGTTACGCCGGGGATGGATATTTCAGCAAGACAATGATCCAAAACACCGCTCCAAATCCTCAGGCATTCATGCAGAGGAACAATTACAATGTTCTGGAATGGCCATCCCAGTCCCCAGACCTGAATATCATTGAACATCTGTGGGATGATTTGAAGCGGGCTGTCCATGCTCGGCGACCATCTAACTTAACTGAACTTGAATTGTTTGTCCAAAATACCTTTATCCAGGATCCAGGAACTGATTAAAAGCTACAGGAAGCGACTAGAGGCTGTTATCTTTGCAAAAGGAGGATCTACTAAATATTAATGTCACTTTTCTGTTGAGGTGCCCATACTTTTGCACCGGTCAAATTTTGGTTTAATGCATATTGCACATTTTCTGTTAGTACAATAAACCTCATTTCAATCCTGAAATATTACTGTGTCCATCAGTTATTAGATATATCAAACTGAAATGGCTGTTGCAAATACCAAAATATTTAGAACTAAAAATGATTAAGATTAATAGGGGTGCCCAAACTTTTTCATAGGACTGTATGAGTTTACTACCTGCTAATATCAGCCCATACCCCCAACAGGAACAACTTGTCAATGAATCAGACAAGTTTAACTAGGAACTGCGAAACGGTGCTTTTCAGCTCAGGACACAGCATTTAGTGTGTAATACCCTGCTTTTATATATTTTAGAGGCATGTTTCTTCATGCCTGGACAATACTGTCCATCTATACTATATATCTTTATTTTATTTTTTAATGTAGATTGTGAGCCCCACATAGAGCTCACAATGTACATTTTTCCTCTATCAGTATGTCTTTGGAATATGGGATGGAAATCCATGCAAATACAGGGAGAACACACAAACTCCTTACAGATGTTTTTTTGCCCTTGGCGGGATTTGAACACCAAGACCCCAACGCTGCAAGGCTGCAGTGCTAATCACTGAGCCACCATGTGGCCCCTATACTATATAGCTTTGCTATATTACAGTTGTCATTCTTCTGGGGGGCTTCTTTTATAAACAAAAAAAAAACCTTTGTGAGAATCCTATATATTTTTACCTGGTGGAAATACTGCATTCCATTCACACACAGTATACTAAATTGCATTGTGATTTATTCTCTATAGGAGGTTCCCACTTATAGTTATTCCATGTTATATTAACAGTAGCCCTGTATTATCTAAGTGTAGTTAGCACTTCTCTTTACTTCTGCGTCTTGCTGTGTGTCCATAGTTCACTTTACATTCACATGTGGGATAATTTCATGATTGGTAGAATGTATTTTCTTCTTTAACCTTTTTTGAAAGTGTAAACTCAAGGGCTAAATGAATGTATTAGTGTAAGAAATTGAAATGTATAAATTTAACCTCCATTTTGGTTTAATTTCTATGAAACGCTAAAAGGTTTAAAGAACTTTTTAAATGCTGTTTTGAATTATTTCAGGAGTATAGTTTTGAGCATGGGATGATTTTTGGAGGTTTCTATTCCAGAGGTCTTTAAAAGCCCCTTTAAAAATTCTGAACTGAATTGTTCCCTTGAAAAATGGTTTTAGGAAATGTTCTTGAAAATGTAGTAAATTGCTGTTTGACTTGTAAGCTGTCTGAAAATGAAAGGATGATTATAGTTTGATGCCAACATATAGCAGAGATATTGTATATTATATGCCAGAAGTATCAGTTCTGCCAATGTTGCTTGAAGGTTTCCATGCCAACATGAGAAGCTTCTGCAATGTCACAGTTCTTTGGTCTTGCCCAAATACCAGCTGAGGTGGCCGATTTAGGGCTAGTTCACACGGGGCACGGTATGGTGTATTTTGGTCCTGATTTTGAAGTGGGAAGCCGCATCAGAATAGGACCAAAATGCGCCTGCCACGACTGTCGCGGCTTCCGACAGAGTAGGTCCAAAAGAATGGTCCTAGTCCGGAAGGTGCTGCCACAAGCTGGATGCTGGGTTTGAATCAGCCACAGAACCCGCCTGAGGAAAGGGCAGCTCGCTTCTTTTTTTCGTGAGCAGTGACACGCCGCTCACGGAAAAAAGAGCTCTACCGGTCTACATAGACCTCTATTGTGAGGGGGCGGATCATGACGTGGATTCAGTGCCAAAATCTGCCCCCTCTTGCCCCATGTGTACGAGCCCTTAAAATTCCTTCATTCTTTGCCACTTGTCTGCAATTATTTACCTTGTTTGGCTTTGTGACTTTTGTCTTTCTGTACCACTGCTTCAGACTCATGTCCTGGAAATCAAACTTTGGCTTGTGACCCGAATAGCCTTTGTCTGCTGATTCAAACCCTGACGTTCTCTTAGAACACTGACCCTTTGACTTTTGTTACCAGAAAATATTTGTCTACAACTTGTTGTCCTGACGTGATCTCTTTTGGAATACAACCTTTTGGCTTGCTATTGGTTCAGATGCCACTTCTTAACAGACTACTACCAGGGCTTTACTTCCAGATTATCCTCCTGTACCAGATATCCTGGAAGTGAATTGTGGGCTCTGGTTTTGTTTTTAGTAAGTTGAGCATTTATTTCCTGTATGGTGTTTGGTGATGATAACTTGGACCTTCAAGTTGAATGTGTTTGGGGTCTGAGCCTATCTTGCAGTGCTGTGCTGGATTTAAATAGCTTGTTCTACTGCTTGATGTTATCAGCCAGATTCTGCTTTTACTGTCATAAACTCCTAGAACCCATTATGTTTATGAAGTACTTTGGGTAGTATGACTATCTATATGAAAGGTATGTAATTTCAACGTTTGGAAACAGCACTTTTCTCTCTGCATGTTTTGTGTGGAAACCAAGCAGAAACCACAGGGACTCCATTATAGTTTATGGGGACCATGTGTTTTCTTAGTGAATTGGGCCTAAGAACTCCATGGGCAATCTTGCAAGAGGTGAAAGAGAGTCCAAGGATAATAGCAAAATACTTGCTAAAGACTTTTAGAAAGCCTTGAACGAGAATGATGATAGTTCTCTTCACTAACTGACAGGTAGCTTGACTTAAAGAAGCCTGCACCTTTCCTTCTCCTATCAGGGTCCACTGTTTTCAACTGGAGTATGACCACAATACAGCTTGTACAGCAGTTCAGGTTCTTCAACAGCAGGCGACCTCTCAGGCTGTGATCATCCATTACATTCAGAGACATATAGAAACCTGGATAACAGAGGCTGTACACACATCAGGATTTATGGTATTCCAGAATCTCCAGGAGAAAAAAAAAACATTTTCCTTAGCTATAACATCTCCTCAATTCTATCATTGTATCAGGATCTAATGCTAAAAGTGTTGTCATCTCATTTTATATGTGTTATTGGTTTATTCTAATTAGAGAGGTTATAGTACCATTTAGTGGTCTATTATTTACATTACCTGTTGAATTCCCCTTATGAAGCAATTGCATTATGGGAGCCACAAGTCATTCTAGGTAAAGCAAGGCATTCTGGGATTAAGAAACCTTCCTATAAGACATTAGGACGCCAACGCTTGCACTACTCATCTTCATTATCCCTGTGCTAGCATATCTGGTAGGAATTATCTGTTATTTCTGTGTTAATGTACTTATTGTCCAGAACTCTTAGTGAGCCAGGTACAGCTTATTCAGGAAGTTGTTACTGTTAGTAAGTTATGTGTTATATGTATAGGCTGCCATTCTACCATGTGCTCTTCACTGTTGATTCTAAGGCTGGGTTCATACTACCATAGGTGTCCTACAGTTAGTGTCTGTAGCTAATGTTCGTTCAAGATTTTAACAATGGACACTAAATGTGTCCATTTACAATTTCCATTAATTTAAATAGAATATTATGTTGTGTCCTTTAGTGTCTGTTTGTGTCCTTAAGTGTCCGTTTACAATTTTTCAAGCGGACAGAAAAATCCTTAATTGTTCCTCTTTTCTCAGATAACCTCTCTTTCCTCTTTAAGAGTTTCAATTGTTTTTCATAATTTTTAAATGTACCATACAGGTATTGAAGAAGTTATTGAAAAAGGGGTGTTGTGTCATCCTTCAGGATTTATGTTATAAAATTGTTGAATTAATGAAGAAAATCACTGACCTGTCCATAGCAAAGAAGCCAACAAAGTTATTGTTTTCAAACCTCACAGATGTGATTAGTAAGTCCTCCAAGATTTAAGCCTCCACAGTTATAGAGTCTTACCAGGAGATACTTTACATTCTAAGTATTATCACGCAGAGGCATGCAGAGTGCACTGTTCTCCTAATTACATCCATGAGAATAGATTAGCTTATTCTAAGTATTGTGAGAGAGTGAAGGGTGTGGTCTGGGAAGATGGATACATTGCAGCCATGCACCTAAAGGGTATTTGGTAAAGGCCCACACCAGGGAGGTTAGCTGGGTTATCAAGGCCTGATAAAGTCTGTGTGTGAAGACTGGGAAGTGTGGCACCAAACTGACAGAGCTGACCTGTCCAAACTGAATCTACAGAGCAGGTACTGTGCCACCCTTTGTTGTTGCCAAGGTGGGAGTCTGGTAGCCAGCCTCCTGTATAGTCAGGGAAAAGTTCCTTATGTTTAAAAGAGTTCTCAGCCGAGAAGGTTTTTTTTGTTTTGGTTATTTTGTGCCTTTGCAAAGGCAGTGAACTCACTACAAGTGAATAAAGCCTAAACTTGTGTGCAACCCAGTGTCTGTGTCCCTGTTTCCTGCACTGCTACAAGCATCTACCTGAGCGATTCCCCACAGTATATAGGAGTTAGCAATAAAGTAGTCTTGAAAAATGTAACACTCCATTTCAGGTTTGGAGACCCTGTGTGGGGTTCCAGCTGATTCCTGATTTTATCTCTTCTTTGGATTTAGCATTAGTGGTGGTAGTATTGAGCTCCAATGGCACTCTGTTTTAGTTTGGTTTGTCTATCTCGCTCTTTCCTCTTGGGATATGCCCCCTTTGCTGTTTTTTTTCTCAAAATCAGTTTATTCTCTCCTCCTCTCCCACCTAAGAAACCTTAAAATGAGGTTATGTCTTTCCTATCTTACATATCTAATACTGTTTGTATGAAACATTTGACTGAACGGCCCCTCTGTTCCAGTTGGCTATACTTTATAGATAAATGTAAGTGCAATGAGCTATCGTTGTAATGTATAATGGTGCCATCTGGCTGTTGTCACATTTCTGCCATTGTAGAAAATCCTAAAGATTAGGAAATTAGTATAGGTGAATTTGAACATTTAAAAGAGTATTTTCTGAATTATTATAAACCTCACTATATACATTACTACTAAAACGCTATATAGTATTATGTTGTTGAATAATACAGCATATGAGAGTATGAAGCACAAATGTGCTTGTTTCTGTTTTTGGAGGTAGTAGAATATTTTACAATACTATACAATCATGGAGAACCTTGATTTAAAAATCCTTGAATTTCAACAAAATATACTGCAAAGGAAAATTGGTAAGATGGCAGATATACATTAAAAATAAAATTCAGTTGACATCTTTCAGCAGCAAGGTGATGTATGACCATAATCAACATGCCTAGCTGCAGAAAGCATCCAACCGGCTTAATATACTAGCAAGCCAGAAGGCACAACAATAGAATTATCCAAACCATATTGAGATATAGTAACAAAATCTAGTTTCTACAAAATGAATCCAGGTTTCAAAGTGTCCATTAAAGTATAGGAAATATGAAGAATAGGCGGCTAATCAGCCTGAGGCTTTTGACAGGTCAACACATGGAAGACAGAGGATCACAATCATTTTATATATATACATATATTATTCCTCGCTTGGAAATGTGTTTATTTCTTTATTGCAGGATATATGTCATGAACCATTGCTTCCTGCAATAGTCACTTTTTTGAGTTAAGATTGTATTGTCAGTGCTAGGCTTGACCAATATTTATCTTGTATTAGTGTTAGGACCTGCCAAAATTAAGCAATATTGTAGTGTTTTGATGCTCTGGGTTCTGAGGCTTTGTCATCATTCTGATTTATCAGATAAAATAGGCAATATAGTATATTATATCAAACATTGGGCTCTTCACCTTCCAATGGCTTTATTGTTTGAGAATCAATGACGTTAAGGCACATATAGAAGAAGCAAAGTATTATTTTAGTGTTAATTCAATTCTTTCAATAGGTTTCAATGGCTTTTTTTTATCTTTTGTGATAAGTTATTACAGTACAAAAAGTCATCACGCTGCAGGAATCTAAACACTGCTACATCTGTTTATAAACATTTTACCACCGATTCATTCATTTTTCCAAGATTTATTGGTATTATAAGCAATCATGTCACATGTAATAGCAATAAATTTTGCATGTTGCACAGTGAATATTTCACTATACAATAATTGAGGACTATAATGCATCATTATGCAGACATCATGCAGGTTAATTATTTCACCTTGGTACAGTAGAATCAGGATACTGCTGGTAACTTCAGCACTGCGATGGAGTATTTGGACATTGTGTGCAAGTAGTGTGTGGATAATGTGTAGTGGCCAAAGCTGAGTATATTTGGCACTAATATGGGTACATGGTGTAGCAAGATGTTGTTAGGGGGCTGGTCAAAGCTGGCATGAGTTAATCTGTTTGTCTAGATCCTCTGGTTTTGGGTGGGTTTTTTTTCCCTCAGATTCTGCCCACCCTCTGGTGTGCTATTTAAACTGGGTTGTGGCAGCACTCCACTGCTGTCTATTCAGATGATCTTGTGTCCTAGTAGTAAGCATTCTCCTGTGTTCTGGTTACCTGTGTTTCTGACCCTCCTTGCCTTGATCTCTGACCTTGCTATTGCCTCCTGATTTTGTACTGTGCCTGCTCCTGTTTATGACCCCATCTTGCCTCTAGACCTCCACTTCCTGAATTACTGTTCTGTACTAACTGACCATTCTTGTTACTGACTCTGTATGCCTGACATTCCCATTGGATTACGCCCTGTACTGTGTTTCTCTCTTGGTGACAACCCTGAAAAATACGACAAAGCTTTACTCTCTTCTGCCACTTGCTAACCACCCACCACAGCCTTCTAGATCTTAGGACCTTCACTGCAACCGAAAACATCTGTTGTAAAAAGATCTGAGTGCTTAGTGTACCATGATTTGTGGTGCACTGTGTGTTTGGTGTTTCCCAACCAATACCGCTCTGCCCAGCAGTGCCGCCAAGTCCATCCCAACCATCTGGGGCTCTGGTGAACACTATTGTGGGGTTGGAGTTGGTGCGGCCCTGGAGGTGTTGAACACACAGCGCTGTGTTAACCATTTAAATCTGAGTATCTAGTACTGGTTCTCACTATTAGCGCAGATCTGCATCTGTTCACTGTAGCAGATGTACAGAACTGAGCATGCTTTGTAAAAGTACAAAGTGTGACAGCCCCTGATATACTTTTGGTCATAGGTGAATATGGAATCTAGAATGATAGTTGTTAGGTTACAGTTCTGTGATCACTTTTCATTAAAGGCTTATATTACCATAACTGGGGCACAACATCATTCCCTACATATGTTAAATTGTTATTTTACTGTGTCCCTTACCTCGTATGGCAAGTTGTTTATTTTTGTGAGAATGATCCAGGTTGCCCATCACAGTAGCTTGCTGTGTAAGTTAGATACGGCATGTTAGTTGGACACTAAATGGTTGTATGATGTATATGAATTTGTAGCACAAAAATATGGGCTTAATATTATGTGGGCTTAAGTTTTGAGAAAACTGCCCAAAAGCGGCAGGAGGAGGGGTAATTTACTTGAGCCCCGTTTCTATTCTCCCCTTTTAGCACTTTCACTACTTAATAAGCTCTTACAATGTCAAAGTTAAACAAATAAAGTAAAGTAAAAGAAATAGATCCCAGAATTTGCCACATTTATACATTACGTAATTTATAAAGATGTATTGTTGAAGTGTTGTCTTTTGTATTTTTACATAAGCAACATCTTTGTATAGTGGGCTCTATTAATATATCATAGATGTCACCTGTTATTAGAAAGCTACAATTCGCTTTTATGAGAGCAGATTTGTGCCTGGGGCTGTAGAGGAATACCATGATACATTTTTTTAAAATTGCCATTTGGTGAAAATAGGGTTAGAAGACAATCCATCACTTACAGTAGTTACCAATCCTCAGAGCAGCAGAGGAGATATAAAGTAACAGTGGCAGGTTCCAGCAAGGAAGAAATTGTGAATTGGACAGGCTTGGATTGGGCTGCAAGGTCTTGAATGCAGTGTATTTCATAGCAATAATGGAATGCACGGTCAAATGTTCTCCATCAGATAGAGAAAGCAATAAGTTTTTATTGTAGGAGCTATATTGTATGAATGCCTGAAAGGTTTGTGTTAATCAAGTAACATGACATGAACACTTAAGAGTTAGCTGGGAGAAATCGATTTTTCAATTATGATTGCAAAATCTTAAACTTTTACACCAGAAGTCCCCATTTATAGCTATAGTCATTAGTGTGATTTATTAATACCCCCTAGTCAATTACACTGGCTTGTTGGAATATTTTTTTCAAATAGGTTTCAGACTGGTGCTACTCGCAAGCTGTATTATGCTTATGAAAAATATTCTTAATCAGTTGCTGTACTTGTGTATAAATCTAGTATTAGCAGCTAAACATACACTAGGAACAAAAACATTAAGACCCACACATTAATGTACAGGACATCCCATTGTAAATCTATGGCCATTAGCATACAGTTGTTCTCCACCTTTGCAGCCCAAACAGCTTCCATTCTTCTGGGAAGTCTTTCTATAAGATTTTGTAGTGTGTCTGGGGGAATTTTTGCTTGTTCGTCCAGAAGAAAATTTATGGGTTCTTGCACAGATATTGGATGAGAGGTCCTGGTTCACAATCTTCATTCTAGTTCATCCTAAACGTGTTCAATGTTAGAGTTTGTGTGGGCCTCTAAAGTTCTTCTGAACCAACTCACAGGAGGTGCCGTATAGGCCAGGACACTGTCCTTAGGGGTTGCCATAGGGAGAATATATGCATCTTCAGAGGCAGCATTGACACTGCCAAAATATCCAATTCTACATACTTGCAACAGCTACTGGACTAAACCCTAAAATAATACCATACAACACATAGAGAAGTTTGCGGTAATCAGCTATAATGAACCTTTCTGCACATAGCCAGGACAAAGTGGTATTCTTTTAGCATAAAACAGGTCATGCATTACTTTGGACAGTACATTAGGGTGACGCTAGGTTCACACTAGCGTTCAGGTCTCCGTTCTGTGGTTTCCGTCTTCTGCATGCAGAAGGTGTAAACCTGTCAGACCGGGTCAGACCGGGTCCGGCCGTGAGCGGTGGTGAGCGTTTTATGCTCTCCGCCGCGAAACCGTTTTTTTTAAAAATCAGACACAGAGTACTGCATGTCCGACTCTGTGTCCGGTTTAAAAAAACCGGTTTCACGGCGGAGAGCATAAAATGCTCACCACCGCTCATGGCCGGACATCTTTCAAACCCATTCAAATGAATGGGTGAGAGACTCCTGCAGGTTTTCGTCTCCTGCCTCTGTTTTGTGCAGGAAACGGAAACCTGCAGAACGGAGACCGGGCACAGATGTGAACGAGCCCTGAAACAGTTGTTTCACACGCATAAGCATCACATTGTTCACAGGTAGTGAAAAGGTCATGGTACCCTGTGTTGACCAACCGACCAAATTCCTTGCGTAACTGTCATTGTAATTGATATGAGCTAAGGGCTAACAATGAGGCATTGACACCAGAAATACAATGTTGGTATTAACTCCTCTCTTAATCGAAGGAAGTGCACTGACGCGCTTTATTAAAGTAACATGGGGTTAATATAGCAGCCAGCACAGGAAAAAGAAAAATAGCAACATTAGTCCTCATGGTCAATCCTGATTGGTGTAGTATATCTTGATTATGTAAAATAGAAGCATAAGCAGTTCCATATATAGCCACCTATTCCTGATTTTGCGCTTTGTCTCTAGGGAGCTGTCTTCTGGCAATAAGCGAAGCACATAACTTCTTGCACCCATCCTGGATGCCGGCACCATCTTATCATATAGTCTCACAGCATGTTTCTTAAGCAGCATATATACATCTTATCAAAGATTATAATGTTTTTGCAGTATGACAGCAAACAAAAGGAATATATATATATATATATATATATATATATATGTATTTTACAACCTTGCCAGTAGCACAGACGAACTTGAGAAGTTATTGAGCATCACAACATTTATTGCAGGAATGCTAATCCATACCTCCCAACCGTCCCGATTTCCGCGGGACAGTCACGATTTGGGTGACATGTCCCGCGGTCCCGGTAGGAGGGAGGTATGTCCCGATTTCAACTCAGATCTGCGTCCAGAGGACGCAGATCTGAGTTGAACACATATGCGGCTGAAGCAAGGAGCTGACACAGGTCAGCTCCTCGCTTCGCCGCTGCCCGCCTCTCTCCCTGACACATGCGGCTGAAGCTGCTTGCGTGCTCGCTTCGCCGCTGCGTCTCTCTCTCGCTGACACATGCGGCTGAAGCGAGGAGCTGACCTGTGTCAGCTCCTCGCTTCGCTGCTGCCGCCGGCTCCTGGCTTGTAGACGCGATGTACAAGCCAGGAGCCGGCGGCAGCGGCGAAGCGAGGAGCTGACACAGGTCAGCTCCTCGCTTCAGCCGCATGTGTCAGCGAGAGAGAGACGCAGCAGCGAAGCGAGCACGCGAGCAGCTTCAGCCGCATGTGTCAGAGAGAGAGGCGGGCAGCGGCGAAGCGAGGAGCTGACCTGTGTCAGCTCCTTCCTTCAGCCGCATATGTGTCAGCGAGAGAGGCGGGCAGAGAGCGGCGAGGGAGCGGAGGAGAAGGTAAGTTTAATGTGGAGGTGGAACGTGAATCTGGGGGCAGATGAAGGAGAGGACGGCATGACACTGAGGGCAGAGATGGAGAGGACGAAATGACACTGGGGGCAGAGATGGGGGGACATGAATCTGGGGGCAGAGATGGGGGACATGAATCTGGGGGCAGATATGGAGGGACAGGAATCTGGGGGCAGAGATGTGGGACATGAATCTGGGGGCAGAGATGTGGGGACATGAATCTGGGGGCAGATATGGAGGGACATGAATCTGGGGGCAGAGATGGAGTGGACATGAAACTGGGGGCAGAGATGTGGGGACATGAATCTGGGGGCAGAGATGGAGGGACATGAATCTGGGGGCAGAGATTAAGTGGACATGAAACTGGGGGCAGAGATGGGGGACATGAATCTGGGGGCAGAGATGGAGAGAACATGAATTTGGGGGCAGAGATGGAGGGACATGGATCTGGGGGCAGAGATGTGGGACATGAATCTGGGGGCAGAGATGTGGGGACATGAATCTGGGGGCAGAGATGGAGAGGACATGAATCTGGTGGCAGAGATGGAGGGACATGAATCTGGGGGCAGAGATTGGGGGACATGAATCTGGGGGCAGAGATGGAGGGACAGGAATCTGGGGGCAGAGATGTGGGACATGAATCTGGGGGCAGAGATGTGGGGACATGAATCTGGGGGCAGAGATGTGGGGACATGAATCTGGGGGCAGATATGGATGGACATGAATCTGGGGGCAGAGATGGAGTGGACATGAATCTGGGGGCAGAGATGTGGGGACATGAATCTGGGGCAGAGATGGAGAGGACATGAATCTGAGGGCAGAGATGGGGGACACGAATCTGGGGGCAGAGATGGGGGACACGAATCTGGGGGCAGAGATGTGGGACATGAATCTGGGGGCAGAGATGTGGGGACATGAATCTGGGGGCAGAGATGGAGGGGACATGAATCTGGGGGCAGAGATGGAGGGACATGAATCTGGGGGCAGAGATGGAAGAGGGACATGAAACTGGGGGCAGATGAAGGGTGTATATGAAACTGGGGGAGAGATAGAGGGGGTACATATAATTTACGGGTGACTGCAGGAGAATTATACTGTGTGCGGGCACATGAAAAATTAACGAGTGGGTGGAGTCAACACAAAAGTGGGTGGGGCTAAATTTACCGCAGCGCGCTACGCACATTTTGTCCCTCTTTCAGTTCTTCAAAAGTTGGGAGGTATGCTAATCCATGTGTGAGATATTGAAAAAGAATTCTGCATTTTGTGCACAGATGCTGCTAAAAGTCCCACAAGAGATCAAACAGTATATGGGCAGTTTGGAGCAGCAAAAGTGTAGCTATGAAACTGGCAATGGAGAGATCCCAAACATCAGGGTTAGACCTTCCTCATCTCAAAGGCCAGTTGCAGTTGATGTTGAAAACCCAGCTATTCTAAAACATGATGTGATGGTGATGATGTATCCTAAGTGTCTTGCCATAGCCAGAACTACTGTATAACTCTCCCCATGTTAGTGAAATGGGTATAACATTAAATAAACACTGTTATACTACTAAAAAGGGGGTTACTAACCTATCTTTAGCAGATATATGGCCATCTGTAGTCATCCACCTCAGGTTACCCAACTGAAGACGTTAGCTTTCACTTCTTTACAACAATACAGTGAATCAGATAGCCCCAAACCAGAGCTCATCCAGAGTTCTGGTTTGGCCTGAGGGTTTAATGCCCGTGATCGGTGCCAGCTCCCAAGCAGCCATCATCTTTAAACACCCAGCATCTGCCGTACTAGTACTGTGGATGTTGGGAAAAGGTTAAAGTAGTTAAAAACTAGAAGTAAAAGTAGAAACTGTTTCACTAATATACGGGACACACCCTATAGATATATCCACCCTATCTAGTGTTCCCTGTCGTCCTCAACAGCGGCACAATGTGGGGTATTTCTGCCCCTGTGTGCTGGTAGGACAGGCGGATATTTAATTAGCCAATCAAATGCGTGGCAGGCCCTATAAGAGGGCACAAGAACCTCCCCTCTGCGTGTTTTTTTCTGTCCTGTGTGGACAGAGGACAGGTGGGAGGACTTGTGTCCTCTTAGAGAAGCTCAGCAGGATCACTCACCTCCTGAGCGGTTGTTTTCTTCTTGTCACCTTCTGTGCCCTGCGGGGAGAAGGTGCTTGTTAGCCATGTGTGGCTACCCCCCTTTATCCCCCCTGCCCCCCCTCTCCTCCGCTTCCCCTGCTCCTTGTGACTTACCTGACATTTTGGTGAGAGTCCGGGGACTCCGCATGCCGCCTCTGGTGGCCGCGCGGACTGCCGGCGGGTGGAACCACACTGTTGTGTATCCTGTTCCCCGCCGGCCGCTGTAAGCGCGCACTTCCGGTTTCGCCGGAAGTATCATAGCGCCATGGCAACGGCCTGGCGCTGGCGGCCGCTCACTCAGGGAAGATTCAGGCCTTATTAAAGGCCGGAAAAGACGGGGAGATGTGGGGGTAAGTGCCCGTGTTAAGGGCCTCTTGGTGGGGGGGAATGTATATCTTTGCAGACCCCTGATTACAGGGTTAGTTGTCTGGGCAGGTTGCCTCACCTGCTTTGATTGTGGCTCCGCCCACTTCCAGCCGGCCAGAATTAAGAGGCTGGCTGGCCTGGTGTCAGAGACCTTCCTGCAGTATCTGCTGAAGGCGTGCGATTGTGGTGTTCATTGATCTTGAACTCTTTTCCAGTTTGCAAACTTTATTGGGATCCGTCACCTCGCTGTTCGGTCTACAGGACCTGGTAAGATTTACCCTTTTTTTAAAAGCTGGAATGATGTCATGGTGACAGTGTTGCATGGTCTATTATCTCTCTCTGTAGGATATGTCATCCTCTACTACCCCTCCTGGGGATGGTAGGAGGAAAATCTCTTCCAAGAGGAAACATCTTTCCTGCTTCGATTGCGACACACCGCTCCCTGATGGTAGGTAGCGGCTTGAAAGGTTGTGCCCTGCGGGGTACTACTGGTCCTATAACTTGCCTATTTTCAGGCTATGAGTGGGCCCATTGTCGCGGGTGCAGAGGTCCTCCACCTGTGGAGCCCTCTCCCAGAGATATGATGGCATGGGTCAAGGAGATGGTGAGTTTGGGCATCGCTTGGGTAAATAGTTTTTCCCTTGCTTGTACTCTCCTTTTTGTTTTGCAGGATGATTCCCTCAAAGGGATCCATTGCACCTTGTCTCAGCTCACCAGGAGACCATGCTCTGAGCTCCGTTCCTCGTCTCTCCCCCCCCCCCCCTTGTAACACCTGCGGGTGGCAGAGGATGATTCCTCCGAGGACGACTCAGTTATTCCAGCAGAACTGCGTTCCATTATGAACAAACGGGCAGGCTGCTGAAGTCCATCCGGTCTACAGTGGGCCGAGATGTTGACGGGGAAGCCTCCACGTCTGCCTCTGGGGGACATATTGCCTTCCATGCGGACGCCACGCTGACCGACCTTATGGCGCAGCAGTGGAAACAGCCAGAGAAAGGACATTCGCTTTCCAGGATCTTCAAGAGTTTGTTTCCTGTTAACACTACCCAGTGGGATTCCTGGGGGCCTCCCCTGAAGGTGGATTTGGCCGTAGCAAAGCTGTCCCGCAGAACCCTGGTGCCCTTGGAAGATGGTTCAAATCTTCAGGACCCTCTGGATCGTAGGGCGGACTCCGTTCTGAAGAAGGTCTACTCAGCTTCCTCCGCGCAAGCCTCTGTGGCCATAGCCTCCTCTATGGTTGGTGACTTTTTGCGCAACCGCTTAGCCGCCTTGGAGCGGGATATAGACTTTTTTTTATAACTCAAATTTTTATTGAAAATTTTTTTAAACAATAAGAAAAGAAAAAACAATTACAAGTTACAAGGCGAACACCCGCCCTGCGAACAGAAAAAGCACACAGTGCAACACAAAATACAATCAGAAGAATAAAATTAAAAAAAAAAAAAAAAAAAAAAGACAAAGAAAGCAACATAGAAAAAAAAGAAAAAGGAAAAAAAGGGGGGGGGGAGGGAGGGGTTAGTGGGACAGATGAGTGGGGGAGAGGACTAAATGTGGGGGGTGAAAGGGTAGGTAGGGGTGAGTGTGAGCAGTCAGGAAACCAGTGAGAGCGCTCGCCAGGTCATCCATACCACAGCCAGTTGGGAAGGGCTCGGGAGCAACCACTGGTCAAATACCTGAGACGAACAACAAGAGTATCAATCAGAGGAGGGGTCAGAGCCCAGGAGCGTCCGGTACTCTGCAGACTGTTGAAACCTGAACCAGTAGAACCAGGTTTTGATGTACGCCTCAGTCGTGCCATGCAGGAAAGACGTGAGATTTTCCATGCGCATTATCTTGTTGACCTTCGAAATCCAGAGGGAGAGAGGAGGAGGATCCACTCGTTTCCAAAAAAGGGGGATACAAGCCCGGGCAGCGAGGATCAGGAATCTAAGTAGGGAACGCTTAAAGACCTTTACAGAAGACTCACAATGATTAAGGAGGAACAGGGCAGGGCCCAAATGGTGAGAAGTTTCAGTAAGCTGGAGGGTTATCCGCTTGACCCCCTCCCAGAAGGACGAAAGGGCAGGACAGGACCAAAAAATGTGTAGCAGCGTGCCTTCCTCGTCGCCACAGCGCCAACATAATGGGGAGACCTGAGGAAACATAGCATGGAGTCTCGTAGGAACCCTATACCATCGGGACAAGAGTTTGTAGCTGGCCTCCTGGTGGCGAGAGCTGATGGAAGCAGTATGAGAAAGGCGAAAAATGCGCTTACGCTGCTCCTGAGAGAGGGAAAGGGACAAATCAGATTCCCATTTCAACAAGAACGGCGGAACAAAGTCCTCTGGAGGTTCAACCAGGATCCGGTAAGTGAGCGAGAGGGAGTGGCGAAGGGGGCCAGCACCAACAAAAATCTTCTCCAAGGGGGTAGGTTCGACGCGGAACTCTGCAGGAGCAGGGAGAGAATGTAAAAAGTGACGAAGTTGCATCCCCCGCCAAGCATCCAAAGGGGGCAGCTCAGGAGGGGCCTGGGAATTCAGAAGTGTAGTCCATCCCCCAGCGTCCTGGAAGTGACAGGCACGGAAAATCCCATGACGGCGCCAATTACGAAAAACTCGGTCAAACATTCCAGGTGGAAAGGCAGGATTGCCCAGCACTGGGAAAAGAGCGGAATCCTTAGGGAGGAGAGTGGAGCGAACAAGGCCCCTGGAGCAAATCCGAAGCGTGGGACCAAGGGTAGGGTGAGAAAAGAGAGATGACAATGAGGAGGAGTCCAGCCATGGGGCAACCTGCAAAGGGATCGGAGAGAATGCCTGTTCGATGTAGACCCAAGGTTTAGAAACAGCATGCCTACACCAGTCCACGACACGAGTCAGGTGGGTAGCCAAGTAATAGGACTTCAGGTCCGGAAGCGATAAACCACCGCAACTCTTGGGACGAAAGAGAAAAGCCTTGCTCACTCGGGCGGGTCTGCCCGACCAGATGAACTTCAATTGGACGGAAGTGAGGGATCTAAGAAAAGACAGAGGGATGTGAATGGGAAGCGCCTGCATCAAGTAGAGAAGACGAGGGAGAATGTTCATTTTAAAAATCGCGCATCTCCCGAACCAAGTAAAGGCTCCAGCGGACCATCGAGTACAATCAGCCCTGATAGACGCCAGAAGTGGGGGGAAGTTGCAACGAAAGAGATCTTTCGGGTCCGGAGTAAGATAAACCCCCAAATATTTGAGAGAAGTGGGGGCCCAATGAAAAGGGAAAGATTGACTCAAGGAGATGGCCGCCGAGGAGGAAAGGGTCACATTAAGGGCTTCTGATTTCGAAAAGTTGATTTTAAAATTCGAAAGGGTCGAGTAAACCTGAAAGGCAGACATCAGAGCTGGAAGAGAAACATGAGGGGAGGAAAGAAAAAATAGCAAGTCGTCTGCATAAGCCGCCACTTTGTATAAACAGGAAGAATGAGCAGCGCCTGAGATGTTCGGGTCGGCTCGAACCTGGCGGAGGAAGGGTTCAAGAGTCAGGACGAAAATGAGAGGCGAGAGGGGGCATCCTTGCCTAGTGCCATTTCGGATAGGGAAGGACTGGGACAATAAACCGTTCACCCTAACCATCGCTGTAGGGAGAGAGTATAGAGCCATGATCCAACTCATCATGCGATTTCCAAGACCAATATGTAACAGGGTCTCTTCCATGAACCGCCAGTTGACCCTGTCGAAGGCTTTCTCAGCGTCAGTTGAAAGAAGCATGAGAGGAGAGCCCGATTGTTTAGCCCCATACATGAGGTTGATAGCTTTGGTAGTATTATCTCGAGCCTCACGGCCGGGTAAAAATCCAGCTTGATCCGCGTGAACAATATTTCCTAACAAGGGCGATAAACGCGTCGCAAGGATCTTGGCTAAAATTTTTAGGTCAACATTGATTAGCGAAATGGGGCGGTAGTTAGAGCACAGAAGAGGGTCCTTTCCGGGTTTGGGGATAACCGCTATGTGAGCACACAGGGAGTCACGACAAAGGGCCGAGCCATCGGTGAGAGAATTGAAAACTTTCAACAGTCTGGGGCGGAGTTCAGGGCCAAGTTTCTTATAGTATACCAAGGTAAGGCCGTCTGGGCCTGGGGCCTTACCCGTTGCCATACTGGAGATAGCTAAAGAAATTTCCTCTTCAACAATAGGAGATTCCAAGGCCGTCAATTCCTCTAGAGACAACGACGGGAGACCAGAGGAGGAGAGATAAGAACGAATGCGATCTCGGAACTCCGCTTCAGGGAGAGGAGAAGGGCCAGAGTTTACAGAATACAAAGAGGCATAGTAGTCCCGAAAGGCAGCTGCAATATCAAGGGGCATGTGTAATCGAGTACCCTGGGTGGAATTGATGCATGGAACGTAGGTGGAGGACTGCTGAACCCGAAGGGCCCTAGCTAGTGAACGCCCGCTCTTATTTCCAAACTCATAAAAATGACGTCTGCATTTAGCTAGAGTACCCTTCACCCTATCAGTGACGAGCGTACGCAATTCCTCTCGGGCGCTGGCAAGCTGGGAATAAACATCAGGAGTGATTTGGCGTTTATGAAGAAGTTCCAATGAGCGGATCCGCTGCAGCAGAGATTCAATACAAGCCCGGCGTTCCTTGTTTAAGCGGGAACCATGTTGCAACAGGATACCCCGGATAAAACATTTGTGAGCCTCCCACACCATTGGAGGAGCAATCCCCGACAATTCCTCCCTCTCAAAGTATTCCCCCAAACGGGTCTTAATGTCATCCAGGATGGTTACGTCATCAAGAAGTGATGCGTTAAGTTTCCACTGACGCTGGAAGGGAATAGGAGAGGACAAGGAAACAGACAAAGTAACCAAAGCATGGTCGGAGAAAGTAATGTTATCGACTTCCGCAGCCAACAAAGAGTGGAGATGTTGGTGACGGATAAAGAGGTAGTCGATACGAGAATATCGGTGATGGACCGGAGAGTAATAGGAGTAATCCCTATCCAATGGGTGGAGTAACCTCCAGGAGTCCACAAGCTGGTGGGAATGAAGGTCCCTCTTAATCCTCCTGATGAGCGAGTAAGGGTGAGAAGAGACGCCAGCAGAAGAGTCCAATGAAGGGTCTAGGACCAGATTAAGATCACCCCCCGCCACCAGGAAGCCCTCCACAAAGCCGTCCAACAGCCCTAAGTAAGAACTAAGGGCACGACTCTGTCCCGAGTTAGGCAAATACAAAGAGGCAAAAGTAAAAAGCTGAGAGGAGATACGACCCTTGACCATAACAAGTCTCCCCTCAGAATCAGTGCGAGTCTCCAAATGTTCCCAAGGAAGGGAGCGAGAAATCAAGATACTAGTCCCTCTGGATTTCGGGTCAGGAGAAGAGCTATGATATGCATGAGGAAACCAAGCATTAGTCAACTTGTATGGCTTGGTAGAGCAATGGTGAGTTTCCTGCAAAAACACAACATGAAGGCGCTTACCTTTGAGCAGATTGAAGAGTACGGAGCGCTTCTCTGGACTATGAAGGCCTCACACATTGAGGGAGCCCACAGCGATGGAGGAAAGGCGATCAAGCGGAGGCATGGAGGGAGACGGGCTTTCCCAGCTCACACCCTAGGAGCAGAGAGAGAAAAAAAAAAAAAAAAGGGGGGGGAGGAAGGGGAGAGGGCGAAGAATTGAAGAGGGTAAAGGGGAGGGAAAGAAAAAAAAAAAGAGAGAAAAGTAACAGAGTAGAGGAAGGAGAGCAGTAAAGAATGAGGGGGGGGGGAGAAAGGAAAGGGAAAAAGAACCAAGAGTAGAACAAATCTAACTACCCCTAGACAAATGGGCCAGGGGCACAACAACAGACAGGAAGGAATGAGGGAGTAAGAAAAGATGGGGGGAGAAGTGGGCCCGCAAGCACCACGAGTGTACCTGGTAAGGAAGACCCTATGCCCCCACCCCCAACAAAGTGTAAAGGGATAGGAAGCACAGGGCTACAAACTGACTCTAAGGTCCAAATAACAACATTGTATAAAAACACAGCAATACCAACAACAAGGGCCATCTATAAAGCCCAGCAGGAACAGGATCAAGAGGAACAGAGTAGTCACAGAACAAAATAAACATAGTGAAAATGTCCACCAACCGCGAAACAAGTCCAAGACCACTCAACATAAAAGGATATTAACACTGTCCTGTGGGCAGATCAAAGACCGGCGGTATGAGGGCTCATGCTTCAATGGGAAGCTGAGCTGAGAGATCTGGTTGGCGGAGCGGAGACCCAGGCGGATCCGGTATTGGAAGACGTCGTGGAGATGAGTTTCGCCGAGGTCTCTCTCTGGAAGCAGCCGAAGAAGAACGCCTGGAACCGCGGCCGCGCCTGGGTATAGTAGGGCGGGAGGAATCCAGAGCAAGCCAGTTCGGGACTGAGACAGGGCGCACATCCAGGGAGGCAAACAAATCAGGCAAGTCCGCCGGGGAACGGACAACAATCGAAGACGAGCCAACACGAACAATCAAATGGAAGGGATGACCCCACCTATAGGAACCTCCACAGTCCTTAATCAGAGTCAACACCGGCTGAAGGGCACGGCGCATAGCCAATGTGTGGGATGAGACGTCTGGGTAGAGCTTGACAGAGGCATTCTCAAAAGGCACCGATCCCATATCCCAGGCACACCTCAGGATGTGTTCCTTGTCCGTGAAGTAATGTAGTCTACACAGAACGTCTCTAGGATTAGCAGGGTCAAGCGGGCCAGAACGTTGGACTCTATGCACACGGTCCATCATGAAGGTAGCATCCAGCGGGCGTTGAGTCGCCATATTGAAAATGGTATTAATACGGCTGATCAGATCATCCTGAGGGCCTTTTTCTGGCACTCCTCGTAATCGAATATTATTTCTGCGACCCCGGTTCTCCTGGTCATCCAGGAGCAAGGCAATTTGTTGAAGGCGGGCCTCAGAGTGGGTTTGATTGCTCTCCACTGCAGACAGGCGTTGTTCCAAAGAGGACAGTGTTTGATCAGTAGCGTCAGCCCTAGTAGTAAGTTGAGACACATCAGACTGGATCGCACCGAGGGCCTGTGCCTGGGATTGTTCCATTCGGGAAACTACAGCATCCAGGTCCTGTTTAGTGGGCAGAGCTTGAATAAGGTCCCGAAGTAGCTGAAAGTCCGCAGAGGCAATATGGGCTGCCGAGCAGGGCAGGGAGGCCGAATCCATGGATTGCACGTCATGTCCAGGGAGGGTGGCAGACAGTGAAGGAGGTGGCTGCGATTGGCGAAGCGGAGGAGATGGAGGAGCCATGTCATCAGTGCCAGACCCAGTAGCCGAGGTTCCAGATCGGGACAGGAAGGTAGAGATTGACGGTGAGTGAGTAAGAGAGCGACTCGGCGTGCGGGAAGGAGCAGTAGAGGTGTTAGGACGTCTTCTGGACATATCACAATGAGAAGCGACCATAGAAGGTAAGGAAGGTACACTCGCAGTATCACCAGGCCTTACATGAGGCGGTCACACAGTTCCATAATCAAACCTGGTACCCATGAGGTGCAAAAGGAGCAATGGGAGAAGTGCTAGTTCCGTGGGGATATACTGCAGAACGTGGAACACACAGCAAGTGGAGGAAGGTGAGGAGCCCCCCCTGATGGTGGAGTAGGGGCTCAGCACTCCCTTCACACCACTGCAGTGCACGACGCGGGATATAGACTTGGGCGTAGACAGAGATGAGATTCTGGCCTCTATGAAAAGAGTTCATAGGGCTGCAGATTATTTGGCGGAATCCTCCTGCCATCAATTAAAAATCTCCGCCAAATCTATGGCGTTGTCTACTGCGGCCCGTAGACCCCTTTGGCTAAAGCCTTGGCGGGCAGATTTTGCGTCTAAAGCAGCACTCTGTGCTCTCCCCTTTGAGCCGGGAAGGGTGTCTGGCCAAAGCTTAGACGCCATTATGGAGGGATTAGCTGAAGGTAGCGGAAGGTCCCTACCTCAAGCATCCAGGGGCAGACGTGCTCCCTCTAGAGGCAGAGGTTCTTCCTCTAATTATAGACGCCCTTCCCAACAACGGCGTTTTAGATATCGCCCTAGGGGAGCTGGTCGTGGCACTTCCAAGGAGGACACCAAGAGGAAGCCTGAGTTTTGACGTGGGGCAGCTCCCTGTGGCCCCCCTTCCTGTGGGAGGACGTCTTTCCTCCTTTTCCAGAGCATGTTTCACCGATATCCAAGACCCATGGGTGTTGAAGATCATACAACACGGGTATCACATTGACTTTCATCTTCCACCTCCAGATCGGTTCGTTTCCACCCAAACTCTTCCACCTTCTCAGCAGGCCAGTCTAGAAGCCTTGGTTGCCGAATATGTTACCAAGGGCGCCCTGGAGAAGGTACCAGCCTCAGACCTCGGTCTGGGAGTCTACTCCCCCGTCTTTCTGGTCCCCAAGTTCACCGGGGGCTGGAGGATGATAATAGATCTGAGGTACCTCAATCGGTTTATCAGGAAGAGGTCATTTCGAATGGAAACCGTGGATTCCGTGGCTGTGTTTCTTCAGCCAGGAGAGGTGATGGTTACCCACGATTTGAAGGACGCCTATCTACATGTCCCCATTGCTCATTTCCACAGGAAGTTCCTCAGGATTGCCGTCGCTATGGCCGGCCACAGGGAGCACTATCAATTCACAGCTCTGCCATTCGGCATCACATCCGCCCCACTGGTATTCACCAAGGTGATTTCTCCGGTCGCCGCGGCCCTCAGACTTCAGGGTCTTTTCATCGTCCCTTATCTAGACGACTGGCTACTGAAAGCTCAGTCTCCTGCTGCCCTCCTCCAGCAGCTCAACCTTGCCATCAACTTCCTACAGGAGTTAGGATTATCAATTGGGAGAAGTCCGAAATCGTTCCATCCACCTGAAGAAAATTCCTCGGATTTATAGTGGATTCAGAAGCGATGCAGATCTTCCTCTCCAGTCCAAGGAAGGAAAGAATCCAAGCCAGTGCACGATTCCTATTGCGCACTCGGCAGGTAACCATCCGGACCGCCATGAGAGTCCTGGGCCTGATGTCATCCTCGGCCAGGGCGGTGCCTTGGGCTTTATGGCATTTGCATCCCCTGAAGATGGAAGTGTTGAGAACCTGGAACAGGTCTCCACGGGGATTGCACAAGAAGATCTGCCTTTCTCCCGCTACCCGTCTTTCCCTCAGATGGTGGATACACCTGAAAGACGGAAGGTCCACGGTCCCGACAGTGTGGACCCTGTTGACAACAGATGCATCCCAGTGGGGATGGGGAGCCCATTGTCAAGACAAAACTGTACAAGGACGATGGAGATGTCCGGAGCTGGGGTCATCCAATCTCAAGGAACTCAGAGCAGTGTACCTGGCCCTAGTACACTTTGCCCCAGAATTGAAAGGCAAGTCTGTCAAAAACCGGTCAGACAATATGACGGTGGTAGTCTATATAAACAAACAAGGGGGCACCAGGTCACCAACCTTGCTGAGAGAGACGAATCTCATATTTGCCTAGGCGGAGAAGAATCTGGTCCAGTTATCCGCTGTTCACATAAAGGGCTCCCTGAACATAGTAGCGGATCAGCTGAGTCAGGGTATTACCGTATCAGGAGAATGGTCTCTCAATCCAGACGTATTTCAACAGATCGTCCAGAGATGGGGTCTCCCGGAGGTCGATCTTATGGCTACCCGACTCAACGCCAAGGTGGGGACCTTCTGCTCTCTGTACCAGGAGGACAATCCCTTGGCGGTGGATGCCCTGTCCATCCCATGGAGGTTCAGGCTGTTTTACATATTCCCTCCAATTCCAATCATACCGAAGGTATTGATAAAAATAAGACAGGACCAAGCCTCGGGAATAGCCATAATCCCGTTCTGGCCAAAAAGGGCTTGGTTTGCTCAGCTCATACAAATGAGTCAGGGCATATATTGGAGGCTTCCCCCACTCCCAGACCTGGTAACCCAAGGAGAGCTGAGATGCCAGGATCTGAGGAGACTCAACCTGACAGCCTGGAGGTTGACCAGTCCCTATTGAGAAATAGAGGACTGTCACAAGCCGTCTTGAAGACCCTATCCAGCGCCAGAGCAGATTCGACTAACAGGAACTACCGTCGAATAGGTAACATCTTTAATGCCTGGTGTCTGCAGCATCAAGTGGACTCCACCGATCCCCCTACGGAGGCGATCCTGGACTTCCTTCAAGACGGACTAGACAGAGGTCTTGCTGCGGCCACACTCAAGGTACACGTAGCGGCCCTGTCCGCCTATCTGGGGAGGCGTTTGTCTCAGGATCCTTTAGTGAGCACCTTTATTAAAGGGGCAACTAGGCTGAGACCGGTGGTAAACACCCCTGTCCACCAATGGGACCTTATTCCGGTCCTGAACGCCCTATGTGGCCAGCCATTTGAACCTCTGGAAGAGGTCTCCCTCAAGTCGCTAACCGGCAAAATGGCGCTGCTATTGGCAGTCACACCTGCCAAACGCGTTAGTGAACTACAAGCTTTGTCCGCTGAGGAGCCATATACCACCTTTTTCTCTGACCATGTACAGCTTAGGTTCCTCCCTGGGTTTCGTCCCAAGGTGCCATCTGCTGTAAACAGGAACCAACTGATTTCCCTTCCAGTATTTTTTCCGTTCCCTTCTTCTGCTGAAGAAGAAAGATGGCACAAGCTGGATGTGGTTAGATGCCTGCAGATCTACTTGCAGCGCACTCGCCCCTTTAGGTGGACTGAAAACCTGTTGGTCAGCTACACGGGGAAAAACAAGGGCGCCAAAGCCGCCAAAGCTACAATATCCCGGTGGGTTACCGAGACTATTAGAGTCGCCTATACCGCCCAAGGGCTGTCGGCTCCATCTTTCCTTCATGCCCATTCAACCAGGGCAGTGTCCACTTCACGGGCAGAAAGAAGTGCTTTATCTGTGGACCAAATATATGCAGCTGCCTCTTGGGCATCTGAATCCACCTTCATTCGGCATTACCGCCTGAAGGACCAAGTGGCAGATTCCACTGCCTTTGCCCAGACCAGTTTAAGTTCGGTCATGGGTTTGTCCCACCCATCTTGGGGACCTGCTTGCTATATCCCCACATTGTGCCGCTGTTGAGGACGACAGGGAACGAGTGATTATGAAGATAATCTTGTTTCCCTTAGTCCTAACAGCGGCACAAGATTTCCCACCCTGGGAATCATATCTTATGTATAAAACTGTATATAAATGTAATGGAGGTACTTTTGTATTTACACGCAGAGGGGAGGTTCTTGTGCCCTCTTATAGGGCCTGCCACGCATTTGATTGGCTAATTAAATATCCGCCTGTCCTACCAGCACACAGGGGCAGAAATACCCCACATTGTGCCGCTGTTAGGACTAAGGGAAACAAGATTATCTTCATAATCACTCGTTCACACAGATAAAGTAGCACAAGACACTTTTTTTTCCCTCTCTATAAGTCTTGTCTACTGTCTACCTTGTCTACACAGGGTTGGTGGTTGAAAAGATACCGCATGAATACAAGAATTAGCGGCAAATATAGATATAACACTGATGGCTAAACTATCCTTTATAGGTAAACATAAAAGGTAGTGAAATCTTGGAGTGAAGTCAGTCAAGTAAATTGTATACCTCTACCCCAAACGCACTCCCTATTGTGGTGGGAAAACACAAAGTGAATATAATGAGTTACTGGAATAATACCCGGCTGTGCTACTTTATCTGTGTGAATACTCGGTAGGGTGGATAAATCTATAGGGTGTGTGCCGTATATTAGTGAAACAGTTATATGTCTAGTTTTTAACTACTTTAATGAAACTTGAGTTTTATTATCCCTATCACCTTAGACATTTTTCTTTTTCTCAATGTTGCATGTTTTTTGACCATGTAGTAAGTTGATCTTGTTGGGACATGGTGGCCATCCACTAACCATTCACTAATTCATCCATCTGAACTTTCCAAGGTAGCACGGCAATCATCAGTAAACAAGACTGTTTCAAAATTATTCTTCACGTATGTCTGGGCCCACTGCAACCATTTCTGCTTGTGTACACCTTGAGGTTCACGGCACTCCTGAGGCATCAGCAGCTTCAAATAGCTGTTTAATACTTTGTAATGGTATTTTAGCAGCTGCTATCTTAATCTGATGAATTTATCAGTCTGAATCCATCTGTGTTCTGAATCAGCCACAAATCTCTTCACAGTACGATGATCATGCTTACATTTTTATGAAATATCTAATGTTTTCATACCTCGTCCAAGGCAATGCACTATTTGGTGCTTTCAGCAGATCCTTTTTCTTAACCATATCACATAAAACCTGTGACCTGATAAATAATATGAAACGTCCTTCTTAGGCCGCTGCCCCACGGGGGGTAAATGCCGCATTTTAAAGATCCTGCAAAGTGGATGGGTTTCTAGCAAATTCCATCTATACATTGCCAAAAATACCTACAGTGGAAATGCTGTGATTTCCCAAACTGTTGCATTTTTGGAAATTTGCAGGACATCAATTATACCTGCAGAAACGCGGTGGCTTCTATATAGGTATAATTAAAGCAGAAAGAACTTCATGTGAAAAGCACTGTGAGAAAATCAGCGTTACGTGTCTGATGTATTTTTCCTGCAGCGCTTTTTTTTTTCACAGGGTGGGGCCTTTGCCTTAAGTAGGTTTCCTTTAATTTGGCTCAGCTGGCAAACTAATTCAGAGCTGGGGTGTATGCGCCATCCACACCAGACATTAGTCCAATAAGACTAGTCAGACTCCTCTCTAGATAAGTGCATATCATTGGTTTTTGTTTTTGTTTTGTTTTTTATGCGGTCATGGACAGCTTTACAACAGGGTTATCTGAGACAATAAACCTCTGGACCATAGGAACCTGTGGGTGTCCCAAATTGACGATATAGGTTCCGTTTAAGTCATACCTAAAAGCCCCAGAGGAATCCAAGAATGCAAAACCCACAGTCAAGCAGTGTTATACAAGAAACAACGGCTTTTTTTTAAAAATTAGAACGTGCTTTTTATACTATTCTTGTATTTTTTAATGAATTTCCTACCTTGAAGCTATGTGCAGTACTCTGCTAAGTTGCATTTTATTTTTTTAGCAGCTTCTGCTGTCATCTGATAGTCTGGCTTCTAATGTGCAATTTAACACAGTTAGGATGAGTGTGGTTTTCCTCAGAATGAACACTAACATTTAATCCTATACCTTTTGGAAGTCTGTATAAAAGAATCCACACCGAGTGGTGAGGCAATGACTTTGTTTATTAAAAAATAAATATCCTTATCCCAAGTTCCGATAAGACCTCGTTCACATCTGCAGCGGCAATCTGTTCAGGGGAGTCTGCATGGGGACCCCCCTGAACAGACTACCGAATGCATCTGCAAGCGGTGTGCAGTGAAAGCACACGGACCCCATAGACTATAATGGGGTCCATGTGCTTGCTGCGAGATCTCCGCAGAGAACATACGGACAGAAAAGTACTTTACAATCTACTTTTCTGTCCTCATGTTCCGTGCGGAGATCTCACGGCAAGCACATGGATCATATTATAGTCTAAGGGGTCCATGTGCTTTCACTGCACACCACTTGCAAATTCAGTAGTCCGTTCAGGGGGTAATACTTTATCAACTTTCATAACAAGGATTCTACACATTTACACAAGAGGTATTGTTATTTTTCTATAAGAAGGCATGTAAGCATGTTTGAAGCTGTCAGCTGCTGCTGTGATCTGCTCCTGGAGTAGACTATTCTATAGATGATGAGTGGGATAGAGGGCCCTGCCCAAAAGGGCTTACAATCTATAAGGGAAGAGGGATAGAGACAGAAGATTCACAGCTCTTATGGTGAAGAGGCTTTGTCACCTCAGGACCAAGGAAAACATTTTGTTCTCCATTTGGAGAGGGACTGCTCCGTGTCTTTTTGAAGATATTACATTAAACAGCTTGTCACAATATATTTTCTAAGTGCCATTTATACATTTATATAGTTTGATCATGTCCTCCACTTAAACGTCTCTTTTTTTAACACTTATCATTTTTATGATATATATATATATAGCTTATCATTTTTGTGGATGGGTTTTGTGCCTTTTCTAACTGCTTTTCTCCTCTTCATGTAGTTAAATTGTAGCGAATGAAACTGTTTGCAGCCTAATGTTATGTAAAGAAACAGAAGGCATACATATTCAGATATTCTACATTGAGGGAGATCTCCAACACACTACTGTCGCTTTCGTTGATGGTTTAGTTGTTCCCATAATGAACCCCTCCCTTACCATCCCAAATGTCCTCTAGCTTTTTGAAGTATTTGGTAAGGCCTCTAACTTCAAGATTAATTATTGTAAATCCTAAATCCTGAACATCTCTGACCCTTAAACCCTCATTAGACAACTAAAGCTCTTTGTCTATTTCACATGACCTCAGCAGACCATCTATGTGGTAGGGATAAATATTGTTTCAGATCCAAACCTCCTTCTCCCTAGGCAGTCCTCCTCTCAGACATTCATTTGCAACTGACCAGACTATACCTGCCTGCCATTTCCTGTAAGGGAAGCAAAAACATTCTGAAAACCTACATTCTGCCCAAATGACTATATATCCTAGAAGTGACCCCAGTTGCTTTTCCTCCATACTGTTTTCAGTCAATCAGTAATCTGTTCACCTCAAAGTCCGTATGTAGAGTCAGGAACAAAGCCAAAAGATCAAAGCATGGTAAACCTTAAATAGTGGACAAGCTAGAAACAGCCTTTGCAGGAACTAGCAATACCATGAACCTATGAAACCACCCATGCCCATACTAAGGGCAGAGTAGATATGGTTAGGTGGGGACTTCCTTGGATTGGCTGAGAATGGCCTGTATAAAAACACATGCGTTTTGAGTGAACCCAATCTTTTAGAAATTTCATCATAATGAACAGGCAGTGGCAACTGAATCCTAGAACTGCTGTAGAGTGAAGTAGGTAGAAAATGCTGAGAAGGCTAAGGATCTGCAACTTGTTGTTTTGGATTGTCAGGGGGTTCCATGGCCTTCAACAACTAGGTACCACAGCAGAAACAAACCTCATGGCACAAACCACAAAATGTGAATCAAAGGCTACCTGGTAGTTGAATCATAGTAGGGTATACGATATGATAAACTTATTGTTAGGGAATTGCTAGGACAACAATTCCCCAGTAGCTGCTGAACCCTGGAGGAAGGGGCACAAGAGACAGTGAGCCCTGGTCTGAAACCCCCCACTGTCCCTTCTTGCTTGCTGGTCCTATCCTAAGTGATAGGTGACAACTTGAAGACGATCCCTTCCTATATACGTGACACAAAAAACGCAGACAAAACAAACAACAACAAAGGGAGGTCACCAAGGGTTCGGTAACAGTCGAGCGATGCAGTGTCCAAATCGATATCCAAAAGAATAGTCAATTGGGAAAGCCAGAGGTCAAGAATCAGAATACACGAATAAACAGCAAGAGAAAAAGCCAGCACGTACAAATGTGAATGTGAGCCAAGAATAAATAGGGAGGAAGAACCCGCCCCGGAACCTGATAGGAAGGCAGGCTGTCAATCACAGGGCAAAACAAAACTTAACTCTTAGAGGAGCAGAGGAAAATGAAGGTGAAGGAGACGGGTGAGGTGGAAAATCAATTAACAAGGTGAAGGAATAGGACAGTGTTCAGACAATGCAACAAAAACCTCTAAGCAAGTTATCAAACTGCACACGCCTCCTGCGCCGCAGCATGTGAGCAGAGGGTGGCGCAGAGACCAGAGCAGGCAGAGATGTTACACTTATCTCACACTGTCCAGTGAAGAGATGCAATTGAATAGATACAGAGAGCAATATATGGAAGTGTGAGAAGAGAAGTGCCTTTACAGAAATTATACTTCGGAACGAGCTGCTGGACCATCCTAACTATACATAACATTCCATTCTCAGCAACCTCTACTGCTAAGGACATTTTTTCTTAGTAATATGTAGTGTACAGCAGAGGTAAAAGTTAGGAGACCCCTAGAGACAGGATTTTTAAAACAGTTTGTTAGGCTGAGACCCCACGTTGTGGAAACGCAGTTTTTTTGTTGCAGATTTTGCTGTAGTTTTTTCAGCCAAGAAAGGCTACTAAAGGAATGGGAATTATATAGGAAGTTCTACTACCTTCTATTGAATCCACTACTGGCTTTGGCTCAAAAAAACGCAACAAAATCTGCTACTAAAGAAGCTGCATTTCTGCAATGTGGGACCTTATCCTTAGGGTGGAAAACACTTGATTTTTGAAAGAAAGTGATTTGCAGTTATGAATTAGATGGGGCATCAATGTGAAAAGTTAGTCACCCTTTAAGTAAGCAGTTACTAAGCACTTCATTTTCAATTTTTCCCATTACTTTCATTAGCTTTTGAGTTATCATGGTGCAACAAGGTATCAGATTGAAGATGAAGATAGCTGAGCCACATCTGTAGTTCTAGATCTGTAGTTACTGACAAAACCACATTGCATGTATTTGGATTTCTAACCTCTTCAGACTCATCTTATCCACAGTGTACAGCTATAGTTTGTGTAATACATATTTAGCTAATCCATTACTTTTAAATATCTATTTCCTTTCTTTCAGAAAGTCCAATTTAGGTTCATACAGTAAATATCCGCATACCGCGTCCCATCTGCAGTCAGAGGAAATTAGCAGTCTTATATCACCATTATATCAGCTCGTAAAAATAGCAATCCTTTTGTGAGATAATTACTGTTCACCATTTCCATACACAAAATATCCAATTGCTTTTAGCAAACTGTAAATTAATGATTATAAATAAAACAGAGGGAAATTTTATGAGAAATTGAATGAGATTTTACCTTCACATGTGAGTTGGGTTTCTTATTCCTTTCAAACATATTCATTTGCATAAAAAACAGAAGAATTTGCAGAATCCTATTCAGTTACCTACATGGCATTAGTGGGAAGTGTCTTCTGAAAGGTCAGTAAGTCAGTAAATAGACCTATGTAGGGTTATACTGTTCATAGCAACAGGCCCACCACACTTGTGTTCTTCACTCTCACTGTAACTAATGATAATACTGAGCAGTATGACTGTAAACTATAAACATACATGCTTAATATAGAATGGAATATAATGTTCCTGATAAATTATTAATAGCAGAGATTCTGACGCTAGGTTCACACCTGCGTTCACGGTCTCCGTTCTATGGTTTCCGTCTTCTGCATGCCAGAAGATGGAAACCATAGACCGGGTCCGGCTGTGAGCGGCGGTGAGCGTTTTAGGCTCTCCGCCGCGAAACCGGATTTTTTTATCCGGACACAGAGAACTGCATGTCCGACTCTGTGTCCGGATTATAAAACCCGATTTCTTGGCGGAGAGCGCAAAACGTTCACCGCCGCTCACGGCCGGACAGCTTTCTCACCCATTCAAATGAATGGGTGAGAGAGACTCCTGCAGGTTTCTGTCTCCTGCCTCTGTTTTAGGCAGGAAACGGAAACCTCAAGTACGGAGTGCCGGCGCAGATGTGAATGAGCCCTGAGATGGATAGATACACCTGGGTCGTAATTCTTGGTTTGTTAACCCACATCAATATAAATTATAGCATGTTTAAAGAGGACCTGTCACCAAGCAGAACATACGAATTGCCATACGTCATTTCATTGTCTCTGTGTCCCTAGATAATTTAGGGTCTTCTTATAAAAATCGTTCACCTGTCAAAAAGATAGGGCCCTGGGTATCCTGACTGTAAATTGCTAGGCTTGTGCCTAACTTCTGGTGATCAGCAGTTATTCCCATATGACGCAGTGTCTGGCTATTTAAACAGTAGTTGCATGTATATAGCATTAAATACTAATTATTCAATTGAATTGCCATACATGGATGCACTGGATCCTCTCATCTGACTCACTCGGGATCTCCTAGGCTGGTGATTCTCCTCTATGCCAAAGACCGACTCTATGAGACAACCACTTTCATACAATATTTTCTAAAAGAACTTGTCAAGTACAGACTGTCCTAGCATGTGATATGGATGCTACTGTCAGGGGTTATTTCATTCCACTCAGTAAGGCCTGGTTCACATCTGTGTTGTTAATCTGTTCGGGAAGTCCGCATGGGGACCCCCCAAATTGACTACTAAACACATTGGCAAGCAGTGTGCAGTGAAAGCACACGGACCCCATAGACAATAATGGGACTCATGTGCTTTCTGCATGGTCTCCGCACGAGTCACGTGGACAGGAAAGTAGATTGTGAAGTACCTTTCTCTCCTCATGTGCCGTGCGTGCGTAGACCATGTGGAAAGCACACGGACCCATGTGCTTTCACTGCACACTGCTTGCCAATGCGTTCGGTAGTCCGTTTGTGCAGACTCCCCGAACAGATTAACAACACAGATATGAACCAGGCCTTAATCTCACACTCATCATTCACACACAAATTTAGCATAAATCACGCCCCAAAACAGTCCACACAACCCAGATACACGATTCCACCACTACAGTCTGTAATGAGGTCAAACTGTACATGTCTCTCTAACAGTCAGATGCAAACACACTTTAAAAAGATCATAGGTTCATAAAGCATAAAGGAATCACCATTAGGTTGAATAATTTAATACCCAAGGGTTCAGGGCTATATTAAAAAATTGAAGATGACAAAATAAGCAAACAGATGTAAAAACAAAAAGGAGAAAACCAGAAAAACCTTGTGAATTAGAGTCCTTCAGATTCTAAAGAGCTGTAATGTCTCTGCCTGTTCGGGTCTCTGCACCACCCTCCACTCACATGCTGCGGAGGCAAGTTCAGTTTGATTTTTTTGCTTAGTGTTTTTCATTGCACTGTGTGAACACTGCTCTACCTCTGTAATTGAATTTCCACCACACTCATCTCCTGCACCATGTTTCCCTTTGTTCACCAAATGGTTAACTCTAGTCTTGCTTGTGTGATTGCTGGGGAATGAATTTTTTTTTAAATTCATATTTTTTATAGAAAATTTTTAACATTTTTTCAGACAATGCAACAATAACAGTAAACATTTTTCAATTGATAGGGAATGTGACAAACTACATACAGAAAATGACAATGGTTAAAGAATAGTATCATCTAGGTGAGATGGGAAATCTCCAAAAACATAGTTCTGTTTATATATAAAGATTAGAGATGAGCGATTAGTATTCAATTGAATACCTCACTCCCATAGGAATGCGTGTAAGCGGCTAAACACCAAGGGGTTAAGCGCAGTGATTATTTGATGTGCTTAACCCCTTGGTGTTCGCCCGCTTACACGCATTCCTATGGGAGCGCGGTAGACGATCGAATACTACTTGCTCATCTCTAATAAAGATACAATAAACAACCCTTTGACATCAAATTTCCTTGAGATTAACAGTACTCTTAACTATAAATTGGGAGTGAGGGAAAGAAAGTGGGTGAGGTGGAGAAAGACTCTGTGAAGAGAAATATTGAATAAATCTACCCTTTAGTTTTGATGTATCAGCTAAAACGTAATTTAGTTTGCAGGAATTCAACCTCTATAGTTTAGCCATGGGAGTCATGTATTCAAAAATCTATCCCTAGAGCGCGAAATCATGACGAGATGCTGCTGCTATTGCTGGCAATGGCCCTACCATGTATAGACACTTAGGCCAAAGCACCTGCTCTAGCACTAAATCCAAATGGGCCAATTAAAATATACTACAGTTATAATATAGCAAAACCACTTCACATGCTACAATTTGCAATAAAATCACTAGGCAGTCATACATTGAGCCTTATTGCTCTTTTGCAAGAGTCACAATGTCAGTGCACCCCATGTGACTGCTCAGGCCCATTCCACTAGGCTTGAAGAGGCCATAAGATACCCAGGAACGATCACCGGAGACTATGAAGTAGCCCAGAAGACATGAAGGAAGGTGAATATGAGTTTTTATTATTTTTCGAGTTATAATCTGGGGTCTGAAAATTCATAACAAACCATCCTTATTACTCTCATCTCTATTCTGGACTTGTCCAGAGAAGATTAGAGATAACTAAGGCTACATCTGTAACGCCAGTCTTAGTCTGGTGCCTTGGTGATTACTATTAATACATAGTAAGGGTTTTTAAATAAGAATATCAGTAAAATAATTTTCTAATATTTTGTAGCTGAAACTAAGACTAAGATATTGGTTTAGACAAGTTTGAGCTCTTGGATGACCATTGGTTACCAGAATGAAATGGGTCAATAGAGGGTTTAAAGCCCTCCTGCCTTGCTTAGACATTTATGTTGGAATAGAAATTGAAGTAAAGCAAATTTAAAATAAATGCATCTTTGCTTACAATATGTCATACTGTCAATCCATAAATCTTTTGAAAGTGCCAAAGAAATCTGATCATTCTATAGTGGACTTTATTCTGGAAATCAATGTTAGGCCAATATCAAAGATTTCGTCAATGTGACCCTTTCACATTAACCTAGTATACAACAGAATATCATTTGAAATCACTTCCAAAAATGTGTTAGTGGTCATCTCATGGTTGTTTTCCTGGTCAGTATACTTAAGAAGAAGTAGACAATTCTTTTCATTTCCGGATACATTTCCAATATACACTGTTTTAATGCAAAATGACAAATTATCAGTATTAGCAAATAAAATCTGTTTATGTTATTATACATGTTAATCAGCATAATTGAAGTTATTCATTTCATATTCATGTATGCAGCTGACTTCAAGACAAAGAAAAGGTGATAAAATAATAGGCAGTACAGGTACGTAAAAAGAAAGATCCTAGGGGAGACATAAGTAAAGTAGTTGTAGGAAAGATATCTTCAGTTACATTACCAACCAAGTTATGTTCGTGACAGTGACCAAACCAGTGCACTAAACAAACCATGCAATGCATTGAATAAGAAGATATACCAAGTACTTGCTAAGTGCTCAGTGATTGACACTAGAGCCTTGCAGAACTGGAGCTCTTGTGCTTAGTGGTTAGTACTAATGCCTTGCAACAATGGGTTTATGATATGAATCTGACCAGACTCACATCTAAATGTATGTGTTTCCACTTCTCTTACAATACCATAAAGGTACAGTTACGTTAATTGACTTTCTATGAATTTAGTTCCTAAAGTGTAATTGCCTCAGGAAAGCTCCTACAGGTTGTTACAGCCGCTAGCACTTCCATTTATATGACAATATTAACTCTAGATAATACGAATCTTTAATCTCTATAAAACAACGGCATACATTTACTGCAGGGGCGAACATAACCTTAGAGAACTCTGCATAACAATGGTATATGGGCCCCTTCCTCTAAAACATCTCATGGCTGGTGCAGCTCTACCTATGGATGTGTCCACCATTAACTGAGCTTAAGTTAGATTTATGCTTCAAAGTTTGCACTTCTCTTCTATAAAACAAATTGTGTATATGTCTCACCTGTGTTTTCCAAAATATAAATATCTAAAACATCTGAATATCATAAATCAACTTTGAGGGTCATCTGTCTATCACTATGACTCCCTGGGAACAAGCCTACCCCATCTCAATGCCTAGCTTCCCTCATTGATGTCAGACACCACGTTGCTGCTTGAGATACCAGTCTGTAAATTTAAAGGTGTCAAGTAAAGTAATTCTTGTTGCAAATGGAGTTATCTCAATAAAAATTTGCCAAAATCAAGAACAATCTTTTAGTTTCTGAGTCTTTATTTAGGTTAAATTTAATATATCAAGGTGAAATAACCCATGTATATTTCCAAGGAATAAAGCAATGGACAGTGCCCTGGGAGAAATCCAAGTGTGTAATATGGTTTTTCAAGCCCATGCAGCCAAAAGCAAACACTTAGGATTTTTTGGAATTCATTCAATGTCAGTCTGTGTTAGTTTCCCAAATAAAGCATATTCAGTTGTCAAGATATGACACAGAAATGGGTCTAAAGCATCCATTTCATCCCTCTTTTAGCAAGTTTTCGATTTATCACTAGGGAAGCACAGGAGTTAGAATATCGGGTTCTTAGAAACTTCACAAATAGTAGACAAAAACATCTAAACTTCAAAACCCTTAACAGATGATGCTACAAGATCCCATAGAATGCCTTATTTGCATCTAAGGCTATAATAACAGCTTGTTTGTTGGATGAGTCTGTAACTAATAATACTAATAATGCATGCTATTGCTTTTCTGACATTGACAACGGATTTTTTTCCCCTTCACAAATCCCTTTTGTTCCTTAACCAACAGTCCTGGTAATAACCTTAGAAGGTGGTTTGCCAGTATATTTGTGAATATTTTGTAATCTTGAATGAATGAGGATATTGATCTATAAGACCTAATATCCCCCTCTGGTCTTTTTTGGCTTCAAAAGTAGACCTATGACTCATTAAAGCATACAGTACTGGTGGATCTCATCACTGGATCATGTGATGGTACAATGAGGTCAGATAAGATAATCCTTTAATAGTCCCACCATGGGAAAAATCATTGTGTTACAGCAGCATGAATAATACAGTAATATTACAAGAAAAAACACATACAAGCTCAGAATAGCAGATATAAAAAAGATACTAGGAGTCATAGCAACTTAAAAGAAAAGAAAGACTTCAGGATCATTTAGTTCTCTGTGCGGAGTGATCTTCTCTTAGCTTGATGTTGACTATACAGCCTGACCATGGTTGGGAGGAAAGATCTCCGATAACGCTCCTTCTCAAACTTGTGGTGAAGCAGACGGTCACTGACAATACTGCCCAGTGCTGTCAAGGTGTCATACATAAAAAAAAATCAATGCACCGAGCTGATAAAAGCATTGTGTGTGTCAAAAATGTTTCTTCAATAAAGGATCGCAATTGAGCAATACAAGTCAAGCTCAGTTTGGTTTTGGGTTCACCTTTATCACATAAGGTGTTCCTATTGGTCATAATACATGTAAGGTCTCATACATGGGATGCGAGTTATTCTCCACCATGGAGCTCACCACAGACAGTATACTCTGTCACCCACCACCTGTACTGGGTCCAGGGGGCTCCTCAGGACAGAGCTGATCCTTCTAACCAGCCTGTCAAGTCTATTTCTATCGTTGGCTGGTATACTACTTCCACAGCAGGCCACTCCGAAGAATATGGCTGATGCTACCAGAGTGTTGAAAAAGGCCCTAAGAAGTGCCCCCTGGATATGGAGCTACCAGTTCTGAAATAGCTTTTATATTATATAGTGGCCTGGGATTTCATTGCTGACTTTAGCTCGGCCTTAGATATGAGGGCATCCAAAACCTCCCTCTGCTCCATAGTTAATTTAGGCATTTGTAGGCCCCAAAGAAACTCTACACCTTCCCATTCATCCTGTTCTGTGGCTTCATATAATTTTGAATAATACCAGGTAACATTGTGTAATAAATCCTTACATGACGCTCTAATTTTTCTTAAAAATGTATGTGCATAATAAGACTTACGAGGGAGTCTATAGCTAATAACTTGTCTGTTTTATTTCCCTCTTTATAGAGTTTGTGTTTCCAATATTGTAAGTGATTACTTGTCCTGTCTTCCATGTTTATATCAAGGTCTCATTTCGCTTGCAAATAAGCATCCCTATTCTGAAAAGATAGCTGCTTTAAATAGGTGGTATATACTACAGATAATACAACATTTATTGCTTTTGTATTTCGTTTCCAGTTCTTTGTGTCTTCTGACCATGCGCCTATAACATGTCCTCTTCACACTGCCTTTGTTGGTTATTTTCTATGTTCATCCTGATAGTTCATCCTAATAGTTCTGCACTGATGGACAAACTTGTCTCTAAAATTCTTATCATGATACAACTCTGCAGGGAAACTCCAGTTAGTATTGTGATACATGGGACTTAACCTGTGGAAGGAAAACATAAAAGGCACATGTTCTGACATGACTTTGATATACATTTTGTTGCTCGCTAGCCTCAATCAGGACAGGTCCAAGAAAGAATTAATCCAATCTTGAATGTGTTTGTGTGAGGGTGGAGGTAAAAAGTGTATTGTCTATTAAGCGAAAATTGTAGTCTTCAAGACGTCAAATAACTAACAGAGACACAAACTGTTGCAGTTGAGTTTCAGTGCGCTCACGACAAGAATATGAATATTCTTTCTACTGTCAGTTTCATTACCATGTTAGATTCTATCAATACCTATCTGTCTGTCAACATTGCTAATAGGGAATTGAAGAATGGTCTATGTTGAGAATCGGGTGCATATAAATTGAGTAATGTAAATTTTTCACTTTCCGCTAACACCTGTAATGCTAAATATCTTCCTTTGGGGTCAGGCCTTTACTGTAGAACTTTCAGCTGAATCCTATTACTATAAACTATAGCTATTCCTCTTTTTCTGGAGGATAAGATGCTGAAATACAGTTTTTAATCCAGGGGCTTTCAAACCTACAGTAGTTGCCTTATTCCAATGTGTTTACTGTAAGAACATAATACCTTTAGTCTCTTCATGTGGGTTAAAACATTTCCTTTTTATGGGGGTTGCTCACCTTTCGGTAATACCGATGCCTCCTTCACTTGTTTCCCAATGTCATGAGGCAATCTCATTAAAGTGGTTATAGCAGTACAACCCTCAATAAACACCATCTGGAAGCCATGCCTATGGCCACCAAGTTCCACCAAGACCCCAAGTAAGAATGCAACGACGTGTAACATTACCTTTGGCGTCTAAAATGGATGCTGACATTTTTAGTAACTGATGTATTCTCAGATAGGTAATCTTCTAGATGCAACTCCGGGGACTCCGGTGAAGACCGCCTGAGGAAGCGAAGACATTAACAATAACCAAATATTTTCATTGATAATGCCATAATAGGATAAATTTTGTTTCTACTGTATATGACTAAAACTGATGCAAATGAGCATAGCATATATACAGTATATATGGTCTATTTTTAATCATGATGTAAATTGGTATTGGATTGAAAGATAATGTGTATTTGACATCACATTTGCACAGATAAGATGTAGAGCAATAACATGTCTAAAAATGTAACCCATGTTTAAACTTCTGATCTTTATTTAACTTTTATTAATTTCTTATTTTGTTGAATCCTTCTTTCAATTCATCATTTCAATAAACATCATAATCCTTCATAAACCATTATAAAATATGCCACTGAAAAGAACTGCTGACACGGATTCAGTCGAGAGTGCAATAAATGAACAAAATAATCAACAAATATATTTAATGGACCGTTGACCTTACTCAATAACAAGCAAACAGCGTGCAGAAATGCAGTAATAAATATTTAATCCATGGCAAAATGGCTGTTCCTTTCAGATTTAATCAGAATTTTAAGTAATCAAGTGTAATTTCTTTAACATCTCAGTTTACAGAACCACATCAATTTGCTAATGAGATCAGAAAAGATTGATGTGCCGCTTATGATAACTGGAGAAGAAAGTTGCACAGCAGTCTCAGCTCACAGCTCAGATTGGACTGTTCATTCACGACTAATGAAGTGACAAACACTGTTAAACTGTTAATGATAATCATGCTAAAAGAAAAAGAGCAAAGCGCTCCCTTGCTGAAAACAATGGATGCTACAGAAATCTGCTTCTTATTAAAGGATTGTACATGTTCAGGAGAGCTACACTCAGAGGTGACAGCAGTGCTGTGGCCTCAAGACCAGATCCAGAAATAATTGTCACTGGCTGATATAAAGAGACAAGAACTTGTAGACTAGAGATGAGCGAACAGTGTTCTATCGAACTCATGTTCGATCGGATATTAGGCTGTTCGGCATGTTCGAATCGAATCGAACACCGCGTGGTAAAGTGCGCCATTACTCGATTCCCCTCCCACCTTCCCTGGCGCCTTTTTTGCTCCAATAACAGCGCAGGGTAGGTGGGACAGGAACTACGACACCGGTGACGTTGAGAAAAGTAGGCAAAACCCATTGGCTGCCGAAAACATGTGACCTCTAATTTAAAAGAACAGCGCCGCCCAGCTTTGCGTCATTCTGAGCTTGCAATTCACCGAGGACGGAGGTTTCCGTCCAGCTAGCTAGGGGTTAGATTCTGGGTAGGCAGGGACAGGCTAGGATAGGAAGGAGAAGACAACCACAACAGCTCTTGTAAGAGCTAAATTCCAGGGAGAAGCTTGTCAGTGTAACGTGGCACTGACGGGCTCAATCGCCGCAACCCAGCTTTCCCAGGATCCTGAATGGAATACACTGTCAGTGTATTCCCGTATACCCGATATATACCCCCGATACCCGTTCCAACGGTGTGCCCCCCCACCTTCACCCCAGAAATACCCTGCAAGTCCCCTAGCAATAGAATTGGGGCTATATACACCCACTATTTTTGCTACTGCCATATAGTGCCATTGTCTGACTGGGAATTCAAAGAATATATTGGGGTTACGTGCACCCACAATTTTTACTACTGGTATACAGTGCCAGTTTCTGACTGGGAATTCAAAGAATATATTGGGGTTATAAATACCCTCATTTCTTGCTACTGGTATATAGTGCCATTGTCTGACTGGGAATTCAAAGAATATATTGGGGTTACGTGCACCCACAATTTTTACTACTGGTATACAGTGCCAGTTTCTGACTGGGAATTCAAAGAATATATTGGGGTTACAAATACCCTCATTTCTTGCTACTGCCATATAGTGCCAGTTTCTGACTGGTAATTCAAAGAATATATTGGGGTTACGTGCACCCACAATTTTTACTACTGGTATACAGTGCCATTGTCTGACTGGGAATTCAAAGAATATATTGGGGTTATAAATACCCTCATTTCTTGCTACTGCCATATAGTGCCAGTTTCTGACTGGGAATTCAAAGAATATATTGGGGTTACGTGCACCCACAATTTTTACTACTGGTATACAGTGCCATTGTCTGACTGGGAATTCAAAGAATATATTGGGGTTATAAATACCCTCATTTCTTGCTACTGGTATATAGTGCCATTGTCTGACTGGGAATTCAAAGAATATATTGGGGTTACGTGCACCCACAATTTTTACTACTGGTATACAGTGCCAGTTTCTGACTGGGAATTCAAAGAATATATTGGGGTTACAAATACCCTCATTTCTTGCTACTGCCATATAGTGCCAGTTTCTGACTGGTAATTCAAAGAATATATTGGGGTTACGTGCACCCACAATTTTTACTACTGGTATACAGTGCCAGTTTCTGACTGGGAATTCAAAGAATATATTGGGGTTACAAATACCCTCATTTCTTGCTACTGCCATATAGTGCCAGTTTCTGACTGGTAATTCAAAGAATATATTGGGGTTACGTGCACCCACAATTTTTACTACTGGTATACAGTGCCAGTTTCTGACTGGGAATTCAAAGAATATATTGGGGTTATAAATACCCTCATTTCTTGCTACTGGTATATAGTGCCATTGTCTGACTGGGAATTCAAAGAATATATTGGGGTTACGTGCACCCACAATTTTTACTACTGGTATACAGTGCCAGTTTCTGACTGGGAATTCAAAGAATATATTGGGGTTACAAATACCCTCATTTCTTGCTACTGCCATATAGTGCCAGTTTCTGACTGGTAATTCAAAGAATATATTGGGGTTACGTGCACCCACAATTTTTACTACTGGTATACAGTGCCATTGTCTGACTGGGAATTCAAAGAATATATTGGGGTTATAAATACCCTCATTTCTTGCTACTGCCATATAGTGCCAGTTTCTGACTGGGAATTCAAAGAATATATTGGGGTTATAAATACCCTCATTTCTTGCTACTGGTATATAGTGCCATTGTCTGACTGGGAATTCAAAGAATATATTGGGGTTACGTGCACCCACAATTTTTACTACTGGTATACAGTGCCAGTTTCTGACTGGGAATTCAAAGAATATATTGGGGTTACAAATACCCTCATTTCTTGCTACTGCCATATAGTGCCAGTTTCTGACTGGTAATTCAAAGAATATATTGGGGTTACGTGCACCCACAATTTTTACTACTGGTATACAGTGCCATTGTCTGACTGGGAATTCAAAGAATATATTGGGGTTATAAATACCCTCATTTCTTGCTACTGCCATATAGTGCCAGTTTCTGACTGGGAATTCAAAGAATATATTGGGGTTATAAATACCCTCATTTCTTGCTACTGGTATATAGTGCCATTGTCTGACTGGGAATTCAAAGAATATATTGGGGTTACGTGCACCCACAATTTTTACTACTGGTATACAGTGCCAGTTTCTGACTGGGAATTCAAAGAATATATTGGGGTTACAAATACCCTCATTTCTTGCTACTGCCATATAGTGCCAGTTTCTGACTGGTAATTCAAAGAATATATTGGGGTTACGTGCACCCACAATTTTTACTACTGGTATACAGTGCCATTGTCTGACTGGGAATTCAAAGAATATATTGGGGTTATAAATACCCTCATTTCTTGCTACTGCCATATAGTGCCAGTTTCTGACTGGGAATTCAAAGAATATATTGGGGTTATAAATACCCTCATTTCTTGCTACTGGTATATAGTGCCATTGTCTGACTGGGAATTCAAAGAATATATTGGGGTTACGTGCACCCACAATTTTTACTACTGGTATACAGTGCCAGTTTCTGACTGGGAATTCAAAGAATATATTGGGGTTACAAATACCCTCATTTCTTGCTACTGCCATATAGTGCCAGTTTCTGACTGGTAATTCAAAGAATATATTGGGGTTACGTGCACCCACAATTTTTACTACTGGTATACAGTGCCATTGTCTGACTGGGAATTCAAAGAATATATTGGGGTTATAAATACCCTCATTTCTTGCTACTGCCATATAGTGCCAGTTTCTGACTGGGAATTCAAAGAATATATTGGGGTTATAAATACCCTCATTTCTTGCTACTGGTATATAGTGCCATTGTCTGACTGGGAATTCAAAGAATATATTGGGGTTACGTGCACCCACAATTTTTACTACTGGTATACAGTGCCAGTTTCTGACTGGGAATTCAAAGAATATATTGGGGTTACAAATACCCTCATTTCTTGCTACTGCCATATAGTGCCAGTTTCTGACTGGTAATTCAAAGAATATATTGGGGTTACGTGCACCCACAATTTTTACTACTGGTATACAGTGCCATTGTCTGACTGGGAATTCAAAGAATATATTGGGGTTATAAATACCCTCATTTCTTGCTACTGCCATATAGTGCCAGTTTCTGACTGGGAATTCAAAGAATATATTGGGGTTACGTGCACCCACAATTTTTACTACTGGTATACAGTGCCATTGTCTGACTGGGAATTCAAAGAATATATTGGGGTTATAAATACCCTCATTTCTTGCTACTGGTATATAGTGCCATTGTCTGACTGGGAATTCAAAGAATATATTGGGGTTACGTGCACCCACAATTTTTACTACTGGTATACAGTGCCAGTTTCTGACTGGGAATTCAAAGAATATATTGGGGTTACAAATACCCTCATTTCTTGCTACTGCCATATAGTGCCAGTTTCTGACTGGTAATTCAAAGAATATATTGGGGTTACGTGCACCCACAATTTTTACTACTGGTATACAGTGCCAGTTTCTGACTGGGAATTCAAAGAATATATTGGGGTTACAAATACCCTCATTTCTTGCTACTGCCATATAGTGCCAGTTTCTGACTGGTAATTCAAAGAATATATTGGGGTTATAAATACCCTCATTTCTTGCTACTGGTATATAGTGCCATTGTCTGACTGGGAATTCAAAGAATATATTGGGGTTACGTGCACCCACAATTTTTACTACTGGTATACAGTGCCAGTTTCTGACTGGGAATTCAAAGAATATATTGGGGTTACAAATACCCTCATTTCTTGCTACTGCCATATAGTGCCAGTTTCTGACTGGTAATTCAAAGAATATATTGGGGTTACAAATACCCTCATTTCTTGCTACTGCCATATAGTGCCAGTTTCTGACTGGTAATTCAAAGAATATATTGGGGTTATAAATACCCTCATTTCTTGCTACTGGTATATAGTGCCATTGTCTGACTGGGAATTCAAAGAATATATTGGGGTTACGTGCACCCACAATTTTTACTACTGGTATACAGTGCCAGTTTCTGACTGGGAATTCAAAGAATATATTGGGGCTACAAATACCCTCATTTCTTGCTACTGCCATATAGTGCCAGTTTCTGACTGGTAATTCAAAGAATATATTGGGGTTACGTGCACCCACAATTTTTACTACTGGTATACAGTGCCATTGTCTGACTGGGAATTCAAAGAATATATTGGGGTTATAAATACCCTCATTTCTTGCTACTGCCATATAGTGCCAGTTTCTGACTGGTAATTCAAAGAATATATTGGGGTTATAAATACCCTCATTTCTTGCTACTGGTATATAGTGCCATTGTCTGACTGGGAATTCAAAGAATATATTGGGGTTACGTGCACCCACAATTTTTGCTACTGGTATATAGTGCCAATTTCTAACTGGGAATTCAAAATGCGCAAGGCTCCCGGAAAGGGACGTGGACGAGGCCGTGGGCGAGGTCGGGGGAATGGTTCTGGGGAGCAAGGTAGCAGTGAAGCCACAGGGCGTCCCGTGCCTACTCCTGTGGGGCAGCAAGCATTGCGCCACTCCACAGTGCCAGGGTTGCTTGCCACATTAACTAAACTGCAGGGTACAAACCTTAGTAGGCCCGAGAACCAGGAACAGGTCTTGCAATGGCTGTCAGAGAACGCTTACAGCACATTGTCCAGCAGCCAGTCAGACTCTGCCTCCTCTCCTCCTATTACCCAACAGTCTTGTCCTCCTTCCTCCCAAAATTCCCAAGCTTCACAGAACAATAACCCCAACTGTCCCTGCTCCCCAGAGCTGTTCTCCGCTCCTTTCATTGTCCCTCAACCTGCCTCTCCACGTCACGATTCCACGAACCTAACAGAGGAGCATCTGTGTCCAGATGCTCAAACACTAGAGTCTCCTCCATCTCCGTTCGATTTGGTGGTGGATGACCAGCAACCCACCCTCATCGACGATGATGTGACGCAGTTGCCGTCAGGGCATCCAGTTGACCGGCGCATTGTGCGGGAGGAGGAGATGAGACAGGAGTTGGAAGAGGAAGTGGTGGATGATGAGGACACTGACCCGACCTGGACAGGGGGGATGTCAAGCGGGGAAAGTAGTGTGGATGTTGAGGCAAGTGCAGCACCAAAAAGGGTAGCTAGAGGCAGAGGCAGAGGTCAGCAGCTTAGGCGAAGCCAGGCCACACCCGGAATCTCCCAAGATGTTCCAGTTCGTACCCAGCCCCGAAAAACTCCCACCTCGAGGGCACGTTTCTCGAAGGTGTGGAGTTTTTTCAAGGAATGCGCCGAGGACAGATATATTGTTGTCTGCACAATTTGCCTCTCGAAATTGATTAGGGGCTCTGAGAAGAGCAACCTGTCCACCACTTCAATGCGCCGTCATTTGGAATCTAAGCACTGGAATCAGTGGCAGGCAGCAACGGCAGGACAAAGGCCGCCTGCCGTTCACGCCACTGCCACTGCCTCTGCCACTGCCTCTGCCTCTGCCACTGCCACTGCTGACTGTGCTGGCGATGCACTCCAGAGGACGAGCCAGGACACCACTTCATCTGCCTCCGCCACTTTGTTGACTTCTCCCTCATCCTCCCCTGTTCCTGTCTTATCTCCTTCTCCTGCACCATCAAAGGCACCATCAGGCGCTTCTTTACAACAACCCACCATCTCTCAGACATTGGAGCGGCGGCAGAAATACACTGCTAACCACCCACACGCGCAAGCCTTGAACGCCAACATCGCTAAACTGCTGGCCCAGGAGATGTTGGCGTTCCGGCTTGTTGAAACTCCCGCCTTCCTGGACCTGATGGCAACTGCGGCACCTCGCTATGCCGTCCCTAGCCGTCACTACTTCTCCCGGTGTGCCGTCCCCGCCTTGCACCAGCACAGTCACTCAACATCAGGCGGGCCCTTAGTTCCGCGCTTTGCACAAAGGTCCACTTGACCACCGACGCGTGGACAAGTGCATGCGGACAGGGACGCTACATTTCACTGACGGCACACTGGGTGAATGTAGTTGAGGCTGGGACTGCTTCCCAAACTGGCCCGGTGTACCTCGTCTCCCCGCCTAACATTCCTGGCAGGGACACGAGAAGAACACCCCCCTCCTCCTCCTCCTCTACCGCCTCCTCCTCCGCCACCGCCTCCTCCTCCGCTGTTAGATTGACCCCAGCTACGAGTTGGAAACGTTGCAGCACTGGCGTTGGTAGACGTCAGCAGGCTGTGCTGAAGCTGATCAGCTTGGGGGACAGACAGCACACTGCCTCCGAGGTGAGGGATGCCCTCCTCGATGAGACGGCAATATGGTTTGAGCCGCTGCACCTGGGCCCAGGCATGGTCGTTTGTGATAACGGCCGGAACCTGGTAGCAGCTCTGGAGCTTGCCGGACTCCAACATGTTCCATGCCTGGCCCACGTCTTCAACCTAGTGGTGCAACGTTTCCTAAAGAGCTACCCCAATGTTCCAGAGCTACTGGTGAAAGTGCGGCGCATGTGCGCCCACTTTCGCAAGTCGACAGTAGCCACTGCTAGCTTAAAATCTCTCCAGCAACACCTGCATGTGCCACAACACCGGCTTTTGTGCGACGTCCCCACACGCTGGAACTCAACGTTTCAGATGTTGAATAGAGTGGTTGAGCAGCAGAGACCTTTGATGGAATACCAGCTACAAAACCCTAGGGTGCCACAAAGTCAGCTGCCTCAGTTTCTCATCCATGAGTGGCCATGGATGAGAGACCTTTGTGACATCCTACGGGTGTTTGAGGAGTCCACAAGGAGGGTGAGCTCTGAGGATGCGATGGTGAGCCTTACAATCCCGCTCTTGTGTGTTCTGAGAGAATCCCTGATTGACATCAGGGATAACTCAGATCACACAGAGGAGTCAGGGATAGCATCCGATCCGTCACAGCTGGAGAGTAGGTCCACACATCTGTCCGCTTCATCGCGTTTAATGGAGGAGGAGGAGGAGGAGGAGGAGGAGGAAGAAGAGTTGTCCGATGATGTGATGGTGATACAGGAGGCTTCCGGGCAACTTCGAATCGTCCCATTGTTGCAGCGCGGATGGGTAGACATGGAGGATGAGGAGGAAATGGAGATTGAACTTTCCGGTGGGGCCAGAGGAGTCATGCCAACTAACACTGTGGCAGACATGGCTGAGTTCATGTTGGGGTGCTTTACAACCGACAAGCGTATTGTCAAAATCATGGAGGACAACCAGTACTGGATCTTTGCTATCCTTGACCCCCGGTATAAAAACAACATCTCGTCTTTTATTCCGGTAGAGGGGAGGGCCAATCGCATCAATGCTTGCCACAGGCAATTGGTGCAGAATATGATGGAGATGTTTCCAGCATGTGACGTTGGCGGCAGGGAGGACAGTTCCTCCAGTAGGCGACCAAGTTCTCACCGGTCCACACAAACGAGGGGCACACTGTCTAAGGTCTGGGACACCTTGATGGCACCCCCTCGCCAAAGTGCCGCCACAGAGGGTCCTAGTGTCACCAGGCGTGAGAAGTATAGGCGCATGTTGCGGGAATACCTTTCCGACCACAGCCCTGTCCTCTCCGACCCCTCTGCGCCCTACACGTATTGGGTGTCGAAGTTGGACCTGTGGCTTGAACTTGCCCTATATGCCTTGGAGGTGCTGTCCTGTCCTGCCGCCAGCGTCCTATCTGAGAGGGTGTTCAGTGCAGCCGGTGGCATCATCACTGACAAGCGCACCCGTCTGTCAGCTGAGAGTGCCGACCGGCTCACTTTGATAAAAATGAACCACCACTGGATAGAGCCTTCATTTTTGTGCCCACCTGTGTAAAGCACCCCAACATGAAACTCCATGTCTGTACTCAACCTCTCCAATTCCTCCGCATCCTCATACTCATCCACCATAAGCGTTGCACAATTCTGCTAATACTAGGCTCCCTCCAACATGATTTCCCCCAACTCTGCTGGTTAGAGGCTCCCTCCACCCTGATTTCCACCAACTCTGCTGGTTAGAGGCTCCCTCCACCCTGCTTTCCCACAACTCTGCTGGTTAGAGGCTCCCTCCACCATGAATTTGCCCAAACTGGGCTGGTTAGAGGCTCCCTCCACCATGAATTGGTCCAAACTGGGGTTTTTAGAGGCTCCCTCCACCATGAATTTGCCAAAACTGGGCTGTTTAGAGGCTCCCTCCACCATGAATTGGTCCAAATTGGGGTTTTTAGAGGCTCCCTCCACCATGAATTTGCCCAAACTGGGCTGGTTAGAGGCTCCCTCCACCATGAATTGGTCCAAACTGGGCTGGTTAGAGGCTCCCTCCACCATGAATTGGTCCAAATTGGGGTTTTTAGAGGCTCCCTCCACCATGAATTGGTCCAAACTGGGCTGTTTAGAGGCTCCCTCCACCATGAATTGGTCCAAACTGGGGTTTTTAGAGGCTCCCTCCACCATGAATTGGTCCAAACTGGGCTGGTTAGAGGCTCCCTCCACCATGAATTGGTCCAAACTGGGTTTTTTAGAGGCTCCCTCCACCATGAATTGGTCCAAACTGGGTTTTTTAGAGGCTCCCTCCACCATGAATTGGTCCAAACTGGGGTTTTTAGAGGCTCCCTCCACCATGAATTGGTCCAAACTGGGGTTTTTAGAGGCTCCCTCCACCATGAATTTGCCCAAACTGGGCTGTTTAGAGGCTCCCTCCACCATGAATTTGCCCAAACTGGGCTGTTTAGAGGCTCCCTCCACCATGAATTGGTCCAAATTGGGGTTTTTAGAGGCTCCCTCCACCATGAATTTGCCCAAACTGGGCTGGTTAGAGGCTCCCTCCACCATGAATTGGTCCAAACTGGGCTGGTTAGAGGCTCCCTCCACCATGAATTGGTCCAAATTGGGGTTTTTAGAGGCTCCCTCCACCATGAATTGGTCCAAACTGGGCTGTTTAGAGGCTCCCTCCACCATGAATTGGTCCAAACTGGGCTGGTTAGAGGCTCCCTCCACCATGAATTGGTCCAAACTGGGTTTTTTAGAGGCTCCCTCCACCATGAATTGGTCCAAACTGGGGTTTTTAGAGGCTCCCTCCACCATGAATTGGTCCAAACTGGGGTTTTTAGAGGCTCCCTCCACCATGAATTGGTCCAAACTGGGGTTTTTAGAGGCTCCCTCCACCATGAATTGGTCCAAACTGGGCTGGTTAGAGGCTCCCTCCACCATGAATTTGCCCAAACTGGGCTGTTTAGAGGCTCCCTCCACCATGAATTGGTCCAAACTGGGCTGGTTAGAGGCTCCCTCCACCATGAATTGGTCCAAACTGGGTTTTTTAGAGGCTCCCTCCACCATGAATTGGTCCAAACTGGGGTTTTTAGAGGCTCCCTCCACCATGAATTGGTCCAAACTGGGGTTTTTAGAGGCTCCCTCCACCATGAATTGGTCCAAACTGGGGTTTTTAGAGGCTCCCTCCACCATGAATTTGCCCAAACTGGGCTGTTTAGAGGCTCCCTCCACCATGAATTGGTCCAAACTGGGTTTTTTAGAGGCTCCCTCCACCATGAATTGGTCCAAACTGGGGTTTTTAGAGGCTCCCTCCACCATGAATTGGTCCAAACTGGGGTTTTTAGAGGCTCCCTCCACCATGAATTTGCCCAAACTGGGCTGTTTAGAGGCTCCCTCCACCATGAATTGGTCCAAATTGGGGTTTTTAGAGGCTCCCTCCACCATGAATTTGCCCAAACTGGGCTGGTTAGAGGCTCCCTCCACCATGAATTGGTCCAAACTGGGCTGGTTAGAGGCTCCCTCCACCATGAATTGGTCCAAATTGGGGTTTTTAGAGGCTCCCTCCACCATGAATTGGTCCAAACTGGGCTGTTTAGAGGCTCCCTCCACCATGAATTGGTCCAAACTGGGCTGGTTAGAGGCTCCCTCCACCATGAATTGGTCCAAACTGGGTTTTTTAGAGGCTCCCTCCACCATGAATTGGTCCAAACTGGGGGTTTTAGAGGCTCCCTCCACCATGAATTGGTCCAAACTGGGGTTTTTAGAGGCTCCCTCCACCATGAATTGGTCCAAACTGGGGTTTTTAGAGGCTCTCTCCACCATGAATTTGCCCAAACTGGGCTGTTTAGAGGCTCCCTATACCATGAATTGGTCCAAACTGGGTTTTTTAGAGGCTCCCTCCACCATGAATTGGTCCAAACTGGGGTTTTTAGAGGCTCCCTCCACCATGAATTGGTCCAAACTGGGGTTTTTAGAGGCTCCCTCCACCATGAATTTGCCCAAACTGGGCTGTTTAGAGGCTCCCTCCACCATGAATTGGTCCAAATTGGGGTTTTTAGAGGCTCCCTCCACCATGAATTGGTCCAAACTGGGGTTTTTAGAGGCTCCCTCCACCATGAATTTGCCCAAACTGGGCTGTTTAGAGGCTCCCTCCAGCATGAATTGGTCCAAACTGGAGTTTTTAGAGGCTCCCTCCACCATGAATTGGTCCAAACTGGGGTTTTTAGAGGCTCCCTCCACCATGAATTGGTCCAAATTGGGGTTTTTAGAGGCTCCCTCCACCATGAATTGGTCCAAACTGGGCTGGTTAGAGGCTCCCTCCACCATGAATTTGCCCAAACTGGGCTGTTTAGAGGCTCCCTCCACCATGAATTGGTCCAAACGGGGGTTTTTAGAGGCTCCCTCCACCATGAATTTGCCTAAACTGGGCTGGTTAGAGGCTCCCTCCACCATGAATTTGCCCAAACTGGGCTGTTTAGAGGCTCCCTCCACCATGAATTGGTCCAAACTGGGCTGTTTAGAGGCTCCCTCCACCATGAATTGGTCCAAACTGGGTTTTTTAGAGGCTCCCTCCACCATGAATTGGTCCAAACTGGGGTTTTTAGAGGCTCCCTCCACCATGAATTGGTCCAAACTGGGGTTTTTAGAGGCTCCCTCCACCATGAATTTGCCCAAACTCTGCTGGTTAGAGGCTCAATCCACCCTGATTTTCAAAACAAATGTTGGTGCCAACCTCAACTTACTACAAGGGCCAAATTCACTGCTGGTGACAAGCTCTCCTCACTGCAAGTGCCAAATACACATGTTTCAAGGTGTTTTCCTACTGTCAGAGAGGTGGTATTGAGTGTGTAAAGTGTGTAGTTGTTAGGCTGTGATGTTGGGGTAATAGAGGGTCTTTGGTGTGTTAGATGCCCCCAGACATGCTTCCCCTGCTGTCCCAGTGTCATTCCGGAGGTGTTGGCATCATTTCCTGTGGTGTCATAGTGGACTTGGTGACCCTCCAGACACGGATTTGGGTTTCCCCCTTAACGAGTATATGTTCCCCATAGACTATAATGGGGTTCGAAACCCGTTCGAACACACGAACAGTGAGCGGCTGTTCGATTCGAATTTCGAACCTCGAACATTTTAGTGTTCGCTCATCTCTATTGTAGACAGGTGTCAAAGGTGTACAGTGAATTCTGAACGTGCTCTTCTTTATATTAAGTCTGAAAGAAACCTTTCCTTAAGGTCTTCTAACATAGTACCCATTGAAGTCTAGAGAACCCAACTATACGGAAGTTCTATATGTCTCTATAGACGATTTTCTACTGCCTAGTAACTGATCGACGCAATTCAGTTCATCTCGGATTGACTGTTAGCGTACCATGTAGTTTGTTTTCACTGTAGAAAGTACCCGCTTGATGGAGCTGCTTGACACCTAACTGATGACCAAACAGCTAAGACTTTATTTGTACATGTGACCTTCTAGTACCACTTTGGTTTAATTGGTGTCGAGCCTAAAGCAGGTACTACAAAAGTACAATGGTCACTATGGGACCTTATACTTTATGGAGGGCACTATGGGACATTATAGTGTGAATGGGCCACTTTTGTACATTATACTGTGTGAAGGGGTCACTACAGGACATTATACTGTGTGCTTTATGAGACATTATTCTTAAAGGAGTTTTTCAGGGAGTGGACAAACTCCATAAGGACCAGGACAGATGTTACAAAACAAAAAACATACTCATCTGTCCCTGGCACTCTGATGTCTGCCACAGCAGCGAGTTCGATTGTGCACCTTGCCATCTTCCCTATAATCCCTACACACCATCTGACCCAATCAGGCCAATCAGCAGCCTCAGTGGTGATGTCACTCACATATGTCACTGGTCCCTCTCCAGCAACCGCTGAGGTTGCTGATTGACATCAGTGGTCTAGTATGGTACAGGCAAGGTGCTCAGATAACAGGCTGGAGTGCTAGGGACAGATGAGTATCTTTTTTTATGTTTCATCTGCTCAAGGTCCCTCAGGAGTTTGTCCAATTCAGGAACAACCACTTTAAGCTGAGCACTGACTTGGTGCATGTCTCTGGCTTCCTTCAATCATTGTTCATGTGCTGGAGGTTTAAGAAGCTTCAGTGCTGAGTGGTGCAAATGTCCGGTGGTAATCAGGCCTAATTTTCTCATTTTGGGCAGTGGCGCCATTTCGATTTTTACCTCAGGCAGCAGAAAAGCAGAGCAGTGCATGTTGTGAGGCCCGAAAAAGCACACACAATGCGAAATGAACGTTGCCTAGCCATTCTATATGCAGTCTTTCTCTCCCACCCTTTTTCCATGGATATGGTTTTATCTAGGATCAAATAAAGGATGTTTTTATAATATAAACACATCACTACACAGCGTGGGGTCCAACAATTTTTGGACTACATGCTGTGTAGTGAATAGGATCATTTTTAAAATCCAATCACCGAATGATCAGAAATTGGATTTTAAAAACGATCCTGAAATGTCAAGATCGGCTCAACCCTAAGTGCTGGCTGATGTAGCAGTGTCTGATGTAGCAGTCCGATGCAGCAGAGCTGGACCTGCTACACACTCAGCTCTGCCACATCGGACTGCTACATCGGACACTGCTACATCGGTAGAGCTGAGTGTGTAGCAGGATCAGCTCTGCTTCATCTCGGCATAGGAATGCATTGACCAGCGTTGATTGGCTAAATGCCGTTCTTCTGTATGGCATTCGGCCAATCAACGCTGGTCAATGCATTCCTATGGGGAAAAGTCAGCTCCAGCATATCGCAAGCTGACAGGGATCCCGACATAATAAAGGTACTTGATACCCCCAGGCATGCTTCCCCTGCTGTCCCAGTTGCATTCCAGGGTATTGGCATCATTTCCTGGGGTGTCATAGTGGACTTAGTGACTCTCCTGAGTCGAATGGTGGGATCCCCTGTAGCAAAGCATTTTTACCCATAGACTATAATGGGGTTCGATATTCGTTCAAATAGTCAAATATTGAGCGGCTATTCGAAACTAATATCGAACATTTTACTGTTTGCTCATCTCTACACATGACCCGGGATGCAGGCCCCGGTCATGTGACAGCAGGGACCTCACAGTAGTAGGCCCGAAGCCTGCCAGGGGCATGGAAAGGTAAGTAACATAGTTTTTATGTTCACTTACCTCTCCCGGGCCTCCAATCATTATACTCAGGGGTCTGAAAAGACCCCCGAGTATAATAATCGTGTTTGTGGGGCCTGTGGCATCACTTACCGATCCCGGCCCCTGCCAGGATCAGGAAGTAAATAGAGCCTGTTACCGGCCTATTAAGAAGAAAAAAAACACAGTGGTAGCAGCTGTCGCTGGGCACCTAATGTCCTGGGCCCTGTGGCAGCTGATACCCCTGCTACCCCGGTAGTTACGCCTCTGACTCTAGCATCTGTTTATATAACCATGCATTCAGTATGGGGTTCAAGCTTTTTGTTTGGTCTTAGAAAAGTGTCCGACTTATGATGTTTATTTCCGAGACTGAACCTGCCTGTGTGACAGCGACCATATACTTGTATTGTACATATGTAGGTGTAAAAATTGCGGTTTATTTCCATGTTTTTTGAGCAGTTTTTGAAGACAAAAGCAGATGTGAATAGTAAAGGGAGAAAGCAAATAATATGATACTTCACATGTTTTTTCAACTAAAATCTGGTATTGGCTTTGAAAATGTTGTTACAATACCTGAACATGAAACCACACCCTAAATCCATAATCACTCAATGTATTATCATTTTTATGGGCTTAATGAAATATTTCATCTGTTAATAGGCAGTTTGTTTGTCTCATGTTTCATAATAAGGTATTTTGTTTGCTATGAATTGTGGTCTTATATTTTCCTATTGCAAAGCGTGAAATATCCAGACTGATTATTTGAGTCTAGGGTTAATTTTTCTTTATTGCTTTTCCTGCAAAATTTGCCTTTTGTTGCCTCTGGTCACAACAAAGATGCCCTGTGGTATTGTAACAGCAGGACCACACCACCTGTTTCTAAGCTGATAGACTTTTTGTTAAGTGCCAAGCTCCCGATCCAACAGCACACTCTTTCCAAGCCTCTTCTGCATTACTCTTCTCTGCTGCAATCTGACAGTTTCCTTCACTGGAAATTAAATATGAATTTCTCTGTAACCAGATGGACAGGATAAGTACAATGATGAGGATCATCAAAATTAAAATAGGATACACCACAAAGCCTGGATGTGAGAAGGGATCACGGATAAATATCTGGTAAACAAACAGACTTTCCAGCCTTTTAGTGGTAAGTAAATATTTTGACACATTGAGAATATGAGGAATAGCCCACATTGAATTCACTTTGGCTTTGCTCCTGTAAATCATGCCGTGATACATTACCCAAGCTCATATGGTTATATACAGTCATGTGGATTTGACATCTGAGCATGTCACAGAGAGGTCAGAACGTCAATATGGTCTAGTGATGGGTCTGATACATGTAAAAAGGGTGCTACATAGAGGTCAAGGTTTTTGCCAAAGGAAATGCAGAAAAGCACAGAACATGTTGATATCATCCACATGGAGGCTGTTGTCTTTTTAGAATAGACAGTAAGCATGAAGGTTTTAACCCTTTTTCACTCATATTCGTCATGGTGATCGAACAGGTATTTCCAGTGGACCTGAACGATCACCTTTAGGAGCCTTGCTGACACACACAGCTGGGTCCCTGCCACAACTGCCGTGGATGGATAACTCCAATCGCCAGTTGACTGGCTCTCTTAAACTGAAAGACAGTATTATACTGACCTGTATAATACCATGCAAAAAAAGGAATGCACCCTGAAGACCAAAATAGGCTGAGCCTGACTGCCTCGCTTTGTCTTCCTCCACTTACTTACTTTTGATCTTTACAATTAAGATGTCCAAGTAGACTGACAGCTCTGTCCTCCTCCAGGAGTCTTGTACTGCATTGGATAACAGTCTGATCCAGTGGGTTGTGGCAGACAAACGCAACCAATCCCTGACCTTTCTCCAAGTAGATATTCAGTCTTCTGTGTGTGTATTACTTTTATATGTTTATATCCCTTTCAGGACCAAGCTGATTTAAATTTGTCCCTCCAGCTGATAGTATTTGGCATGTATATGTTACAGGCAATGTATGAAAAGCAGGCATTCTATAGAAGACCCAGCGTTTTTAGGCAAAGTATGAAGTGGGAGAATCATTACGTACTTTGCCTAGCAATTGATTAGAATACCTAGGCATTCTATAGAATGCTGAATGCTATTTAGGCAAAGTATGAAACCCCCCCTTCCCAAATTAGCTGCTCCGTGAAGTGCGTGAAATGTAGTGAAAACAGTCCGTGACGTCATACTGGATAGTAGTACTGACACCTTCTTGTTTCCTACAATCATCACATCGTAGCGATTCTGCAACCAATAGTCCTTGGGTTCCTTCTTAGTAGTCATTTTGGCTTTTTGGACATCATTGATTAACTTCTGGTAAGTAGTTTGGCTTAAGCAAATACTGTTTTTGGCAGCGTTCCCTCGAATTTTGGACAGTTCCTTGTCGAATCATTGTTTCATGTCCTTCTCCAACCCCCCAGCTTGCTTTTCCTTCCCTTCCCACATTTTCATTCACGAACAAAACCGAACTAAGTGGAATTTCAAATGTCTGAGGCAACAGCAGAGGAGAGAAGACCGTCGGGTATCGTGCTAGAAGCTAAGCAAAGCGCTCGCACGAGAGAGAGAGATCATCGGAGATGCTGATGAACAAAGTTTAAGCCTGAGGCAACGGCAGAGAGAGACCGCCGTATCGCGCGTGAGTGGAAGCGGCAGCTGCTTCATGCTAGCAGCGAAGTGTGCGATTATCATCGGAGATGCTGCTGCTAATGATGATGTTGCTGGTAGTGCCTTGCCGAGGAGCCGAACGAAGGTCATATATTAGTTCATGCTAGAAGTGAAGCGTGCGCAGTCATTGGAGATGATGCTGCTGCTGCTAGTGCTAGAGTCTTGCCAAGGAGCCCGAAGAAACGAAGCGAGGATGAAGGTCACCTATTATTTCATACTTTGCCGCCTTCTCATTCAGCATTGTATAGAATGCTTAAGCAATGTGTGAAATGATGAATCGTTTCATACATTGCCGGCTAGTTTTAGGCATTCTATACAATGCCTAGGCATTCTATAGAATATATTTTCAAAAGCCGCTCAAACCCCAAACAAATATATAGAAAAGGAATGGAAAAAACACTTGAGTTGGCTGCTCCGGATAAATCCCCGACTGAAGAGGATGAGATATGTAGCAATAGTAAATAAAAAACCTTCCAGCGCCAAAAAATATTTAAATAAAACTTGACTTTTACTTCATGCAATTAAAATTGTAAATACAATGGATCCATATGAAATACAAATAAGAGTAGCTTACGCGTTTCGGGGCTACGAAACATGCCCCTTACTCATAGCCATGAGTTAGGCTATGAGTAAGGGGCATGTTTCGTAGCCCCGAAACGCGTAAGTCATTCTATAGAATGCCGAACTTCATACATTGCCGGTAACATATATAAAGGCAAACAAGCAGTATCTCTGCGCTAAATGTCTCTCTGAAAAGGGTATATGTGTACTGGCAGAGCTCTTGAATGGGATTCAGGTCTAATACCCTTCAGCACTACTACTGAAGGTACAAGGTTCACTGGCATAACTATAGGGGTTGCAGTGGTTGTAGCTGTAACTGGGTCCAGAAGCCAGGGGGGCCCACAGCTCACTCAAACTTTCTGATTCAATTTGATGGCTTTCCCTCTAGATTTATAATATACAGCCTTCCACTGTCAGAAAGAACAGCGTTCCTGTGGCTGAATGGGTGCTCATGTAAGAGGCCACAGGAAAACAAAACAGAACTGAACAGACAGGCTAATGATGCATGATGTGGCCAATGACGTGGCGAAGAGGCGACCAGGAGAAGAAGACATAGGTGACGCTGGAGAGACTTTAGTTAGGTCAGGGGATGTCTCCTGTGCTTTTTGATCAAAGGGAAATGCCCCCTGTGCTTTCTGAAGACTTATTTGCATATGGAAGAAAAAAGAAAAGTCATAGAAATGGCGACGCAGATCAGAATAATAAAGGTAGGAGAAGAATAGCCTTTATAAAGGCTATTCTAATGTGGTCTTTGTAGAAAAAGAGATTCTAATGATAGTCTCCCTTTAACAGAATATTTTGATGATTTATATTTGAGGGAACTTTAAATAATATTAGAGGTAGATTATTAACATGGGGGACCACAATCCGAGCCATCACCTGCTGCAGCCTGAATAATCTGGAAACATGGCAGAATAACAGCTGTATGCGGGTTGCTCGGTGAGTGATACATAGCAGCGACTGACCTTATAATTATGTTAATTACAATTAGGGTATCAGAAGTGAGAGCAATAATGAATGTCATGCAGTATCCAATGCATTTTACGTGTCATAAACTGCCCTCACCCTATGTCCCTGCACAGTGCATATGAATGGTGTTTGTCTTCATCATAATATTGCCTTCCAGACCTGTAGCACTTTTATGAACAAGCTGCAAAATAATAAATTATGCATCATTTCCCTTTGTTCACTGCAGCTACATAATAGCATCAGTGCTTATCCATGTACTGATTTACTATTCATATCGACAGTTTAGTTATGCTTATCATTATCTTGTCATGTATTTTAGACCAGGATTCCTGAGGGAAGTATATGACCATTAAAAGACAACATATAGTAATATTGCAAGCTTAAATGTGCTTTTGCCACCTCGATCCTTATTTTTTATATTCAAGATTTACTTGCATCTGTGACTTCTTATTTCCACCTCCTTGGAGAGAGACATGTGATGTTTGGTATAAAGCAATGAAGGTCTGGCACTCTTATAATAATCAATGGAGTAACTAAATACTTGTAAGCCCCAGTCCAAACGACTACCCTCCTACAGAGTATTATTTATTAGAGATGAGCGAACAGTGTTCTATCGAACTCATGTTCGATCGGATATTAGGCTGTTCGGCATGTTCGAATCGAATCGAACACCGCGTGGTAAAGTGCGCCATTACTCGATTCCCCTCCCACCTTCCCTGGCGCCTTTTTTGCTCCAATAACAGCGCAGGGTAGGTGGGACAGGAACTACGACACCGGTGACGTTGAGAAAAGTAGGCAAAACCCATTGGCTGCCGAAAACATGTGACCTCTAATTTAAAAGAACAGCGCCGCCCAGGTTCGCGTCATTCTGAGCTTGCAATTCACCGAGGACGGAGGTTTCCGTCCAGCTAGCTAGGGCTTAGATTCTGGGTAGGCAGGGACAGGCTAGGATAGGAAGGAGAAGACAACCAACAGCTCTTATAAGAGCTAAATTCCAGGGAGAAGCTTGTCAGTGTAACGTGGCACTGACGGGCTCAATCGCCGCAACCCAGCTTTCCCAGGATCCTGAATGGAATACACTGTCAGAGTATTCCCGTATACCCGATATATACCCCGATACCCGTTCCAACGGTGTGCCCCCCCACCTTCACCCCAGAAATACCCTGCAAGTCCCCTAGCAATAGAATTGGGGCTATATACACCCACAATTTTTACTACTGGTATACAGTGCCATTGTCTGACTGGGAATTCAAAGAATATATTGGGAATACAAATACCCTCATTTCTTGCTACTGCCATATAGTGCCAGTGTCTGACTGGGAATTCAAAGAATATATTGGGGTTACGTGCACCCACAATTTTTACTACTGGTATACAGTGCCATTGTCTGACTGGGAATTCAAAGAATATATTGGGAATACAAATACCCTCATTTCTTGCTACTGCCATATAGTGCCAGTGTCTGACTGGGAATTCAAAGAATATATTGGGGTTACGTGCACCCACAATTTTTACTACTGGTATACAGTGCCATTGTCTGACTGGGAATTCAAAGAATATATTGGGGTTATAAATACCCTCATTTCTTGCTACTGCCATATAGTGCCAGTTTCTGACTGGTAATTCAAAGAATATATTGGGGTTACGTGCACCCACAATTTTTACTACTGGTATACAGTGCCATTGTCTGACTGGGAATTCAAAGAGTATATTGGGAATACAAATACCCTCATTTCTTGCTACTGCCATATAGTGCCAGTTTCTGACTGGGAATTCAAAGAATATATTGGGGTTACGTGCACCCACAATTTTTACTACTGGTATACAGTGCCATTGTCTGACTGGGAATTCAAAGAGTATATTGGGAATACAAATACCCTCATTTCTTGCTACTGCCATATAGTGCCAGTTTCTGACTGGGAATTCAAAGAATATATTGGGGTTACGTGCACCCACAATTTTTACTACTGGTATACAGTGCCATTGTCTGACTGGGAATTCAAAGAATATATTGGGGTTATAAATACCCTCATTTCTTGCTACTGCCATATAGTGCCAGTTTCTGACTGGTAATTCAAAGAATATATTGGGGTTACGTGCACCCACAATTTTTACTACTGGTATACAGTGCCATTGTCTGACTGGGAATTCAAAGAGTATATTGGGAATACAAATACCCTCATTTCTTGCTACTGCCATATAGTGCCAGTTTCTGACTGGGAATTCAAAGAATATATTGGGGTTACGTGCACCCACAATTTTTACTACTGGTATACAGTGCCATTGTCTGACTGGGAATTCAAAGAGTATATTGGGAATACAAATACCCTCATTTCTTGCTACTGCCATATAGTGCCAGTTTCTGACTGGTAATTCAAAGAATATATTGGGGTTACGTGCACCCACAATTTTTACTACTGGTATACAGTGCCATTGTCTGACTGGGAATTCAAAGAGTATATTGGGAATACAAATACCCTCATTTCTTGCTACTGCCATATAGTGCCAGTTTCTGACTGGGAATTCAAAGAATATATTGGGGTTACGTGCACCCACAATTTTTACTACTGGTATACAGTGCCATTGTCTGACTGGGAATTCAAAGAGTATATTGGGAATACAAATACCCTCATTTCTTGCTACTGCCATATAGTGCCAGTTTCTGACTGGGAATTCAAAGAATATATTGGGGTTACGTGCACCCACAATTTTTACTACTGGTATACAGTGCCATTGTCTGACTGGGAATTCAAAGAGTATATTGGGAATACAAATACCCTCATTTCTTGCTACTGCCATATAGTGCCAGTGTCTGACTGGGAATTCAAAGAATATATTGGGGTTACGTGCACCCACAATTTTTACTACTGGTATACAGTGCCATTGTCTGACTGGGAATTCAAAGAATATATTGGGGTTATAAATACCCTCATTTCTTGCTACTGCCATATAGTGCCAGTTTCTGACTGGTAATTCAAAGAATATATTGGGGTTACGTGCACCCACAATTTTTACTACTGGTATACAGTGCCATTGTCTGACTGGGAATTCAAAGAGTATATTGGGAATACAAATACCCTCATTTCTTGCTACTGCCATATAGTGCCAGTTTCTGACTGGGAATTCAAAGAATATATTGGGGTTACGTGCACCCACAATTTTTACTACTGGTATACAGTGCCATTGTCTGACTGGGAATTCAAAGAATATATTGGGGTTATAAATACCCTCATTTCTTGCTACTGCCATATAGTGCCAGTTTCTGACTGGTAATTCAAAGAATATATTGGGGTTACGTGCACCCACAATTTTTACTACTGGTATACAGTGCCATTGTCTGACTGGGAATTCAAAGAGTATATTGGGAATACAAATACCCTCATTTCTTGCTACTGCCATATAGTGCCAGTTTCTGACTGGGAATTCAAAGAATATATTGGGGTTACGTGCACCCACAATTTTTACTACTGGTATACAGTGCCATTGTCTGACTGGGAATTCAAAGAGTATATTGGGAATACAAATACCCTCATTTCTTGCTACTGCCATATAGTGCCAGTTTCTGACTGGGAATTCAAAGAATATATTGGGGTTACGTGCACCCACAATTTTTACTACTGGTATACAGTGCCATTGTCTGACTGGGAATTCAAAGAGTATATTGGGAATACAAATACCCTCATTTCTTGCTACTGCCATATAGTGCCAGTGTCTGACTGGGAATTCAAAGAATATATTGGGGTTACGTGCACCCACAATTTTTACTACTGGTATACAGTGCCATTGTCTGACTGGGAATTCAAAGAGTATATTGGGAATACAAATACCCTCATTTCTTGCTACTGCCATATAGTGCCAGTGTCTGACTGGGAATTCAAAGAATATATTGGGGTTACGTGCACCCACAATTTTTACTACTGGTATACAGTGCCATTGTCTGACTGGGAATTCAAAGAATATATTGGGGTTATAAATACCCTCATTTCTTGCTACTGCCATATAGTGCCAGTTTCTGACTGGTAATTCAAAGAATATATTGGGGTTACGTGCACCCACAATTTTTACTACTGGTATACAGTGCCATTGTCTGACTGGGAATTCAAAGAGTATATTGGGAATACAAATACCCTCATTTCTTGCTACTGCCATATAGTGCCAGTTTCTGACTGGGAATTCAAAGAATATATTGGGGTTACGTGCACCCACAATTTTTACTACTGGTATACAGTGCCATTGTCTGACTGGGAATTCAAAGAATATATTGGGGTTATAAATACCCTCATTTCTTGCTACTACCATATAGTGCCAGTTTCTGACTGGTAATTCAAAGAATATATTGGGGTTACGTGCACCCACAATTTTTACTACTGGTATACAGTGCCATTGTCTGACTGGGAATTCAAAGAGTATATTGGGAATACAAATACCCTCATTTCTTGCTACTGCCATATAGTGCCAGTGTCTGACTGGGAATTCAAAGAATATATTGGGGTTACGTGCACCCACAATTTTTACTACTGGTATACAGTGCCATTGTCTGACTGGGAATTCAAAGAATATATTGGGGTTATAAATACCCTCATTTCTTGCTACTGCCATATAGTGCCAGTTTCTGACTGGGAATTCAAAGAATATATTGGGGTTACGTGCACCCACAATTTTTACTACTGGTATACAGTGCCAATTTCTAACTAGGAATTCAAAATGCGCAAGTCTCCCGGAAAGGGACGTGGACGAGGCCGTGGGCGAGGTCGGGGGAATGGTTCTGGGGAGCAAGGTAGCAGTGAAGCCACAGGGCGTCCCGTGCCTACTCCTGTGGGGCAGCAAGCATTGCGCCATTCCACAGTGCCAGGGTTGCTTGCCACATTAACTAAACTGCAGGGTACAAACCTTAGTAGGCCCGAGAACCAGGAACAGGTCTTGCAATGGCTGTCAGAGAACGCTTACAGCACATTGTCCAGCAGCCAGTCAGACTCTGCCTCCTCTCCTCCTATTACCCATCAGTCTTGTCTTCCTTCCTCCCAAAATTCCGAAGCTTTACAGAACAATAACCCAAACTGTCCCTGCTCCCCAGAGCTGTTCTCCGCTCCTTTCATTGTCCCTCAACCTGCCTCTCCACGTCACGATTCCACGAACCTAACAGAGGAGCATCTGTGTCCAGATGCTCAAACACTAGAGTCTCCTCCATCTCCGTTCGATTTGGTGGTGGATGACCAGCAACCCACCCTCATCGACGATGATGTGACGCAGTTGCCGTCAGGGCATCCAGTTGACCGGCGCATTGTGCGGGAGGAGGAGATGAGACAGGAGTTGGAAGAGGAAGTGGTGGATGATGAGGACACTGACCCGACCTGGACAGGGGGGATGTCAAGCGGGGAAAGTAGTGTGGATGTTGAGGCAGGTGCAGCACCAAAAAGGGTAGCTAGAGGCAGAGGCAGAGGTCAGCAGCTTAGGCGAAGCCAGGCCACACCCGGAATCTCCCAAGATGTTCCAGTTCGTACCCAGCCCCGAAAAACTCCCACCTCGAGGGCACGTTTCTCGAAGGTGTGGAGTTTTTTCAAGGAATGCGCCGAGGACAGATATAGTGTTGTCTGCACAATTTGCCTCTCGAAATTGATTAGGGGCTCTGAGAAGAGCAACCTGTCCACCACTTCAATGCGCCGTCATTTGGAATCCAAGCACTGGAATCAGTGGCAGGCAGCAACGGCAGGACAAAGGCCGCCTGCCGTTCACGCCACTGCCACTGCCTCTGCCACTGCCTCTGCCTCTGCCACTGCCACTGCTGACTGTGCTGGCGATGCACTCCAGAGGACGAGCCAGGACACCACTTCATCTGCCTCCGCCACTTTGTTGACTTCTACCTCATCCTCCCCTGGTCCTGTCTTATCTCCTTCTCCTGCACCATCAAAGGCACCATCAGGCGTTTCTTTACAACAACCCACCATCTCTCAGACATTGGAGCGGCGGCAGAAATACACTGCTAACCACCCACACGCGCAAGCCTTGAACGCCAACATCGCTAAACTGCTGGCCCAGGAGATGTTGGCGTTCCGGCTTGTTGAAACTCCCGCCTTCCTGGACCTGATGGCAACTGCGGCACCTCGCTATGCCGTCCCTAGCCGTCACTACTTCTCCCGGTGTGCCGTCCCCGCCTTGCACCAGCACGTGTCACTCAACATCAGGCGGGCCCTTAGTTCCGCGCTTTGCACAAAGGTCCACTTGACCACCGACGCGTGGACAAGTGCATGCGGACAGGGACGCTACATTTCACTGACGGCACACTGGGTGAATGTAGTTGAGGCTGGGACTGCTTCCCAAACTGGCCCGGTGTACCTCGTCTCCCCGCCTAACATTCCTGGCAGGGACACGAGAAGAACACCCCCCTCCTCCTCCTCCTCTACCGCCTCCTCCTCCGCCACCGCCTCCTCCTCCGCCACCGCCTCCTCCTCCGCTGTTAGATTGACCCCAGCTACGAGTTGGAAACGTTGCAGCACTGGCGTTGGTAGACGTCAGCAGGCTGTGCTGAAGCTGATCAGCTTGGGGGACAGACAGCACACTGCCTCCGAGGTGAGGGATGCCCTCCTCGATGAGACGGCAATATGGTTTGAGCCGCTGCACCTGGGCCCAGGCATGGTCGTTTGTGATAACGGCCGGAACCTGGTAGCAGCTCTGGAGCTTGCCGGACTCCAACATGTTCCATGCCTGGCCCACGTCTTCAACCTAGTGGTGCAACGTTTCCTAAAGAGCTACCCCAATGTTCCAGAGCTACTGGTGAAAGTGCGGCGCATGTGCGCCCACTTTCGCAAGTCGACAGTAGCCGCTGCTAGCTTAAAATCTCTCCAGCAACGCCTGCATGTGCCACAACACCGGCTTTTGTGCGACGTCCCCACACGCTGGAACTCAACGTTTCAGATGTTGAATAGAGTGGTTGAGCAGCAGAGACCTTTGATGGAATACCAGCTACAAAACCCTAGGGTGCCACAAAGTCAGCTGCCTCAGTTTCACATCCATGAGTGGCCATGGATGAGAGACCTTTGTGACATCCTACGGGTCTTTGAGGAGTCCACAAGGAGGGTGAGCTCTGAGGATGCGATGGTGAGCCTTACAATCCCGCTCTTGTGTGTTCTGAGAGAATCCCTGATTGACATCAGGGATAACTCAGATCACACAGAGGAGTCAGGGATAGCATCCGATCCGTCACAGCTGGAGAGTAGGTCCACACATCTGTCCGCTTCACTGCGTTTAATGGAGGAGGAGGAGGAGGAGGAGGAGGAGGAAGAAGAGTTGTCCGATGATGTGATGGTGATACAGGAGGCTTCCGGGCAACTTCGAATCGTCCCATTGTTGCAGCGCGGATGGGTAGACATGGAGGATGAGGAGGAAATGGAGATTGAACTTTCCGGTGGGGCCAGAGGAGTCATGCCAACTAACACTGTGGCAGACATGGCTGAGTTCATGTTGGGGTGCTTTACAACCGACAAGCGTATTGTCAAAATCATGGAGGACAACCAGTACTGGATCTTTGCTATCCTTGACCCCCGGTATAAAAACAACATCTCGTCTTTTATTCCGGTAGAGGGGAGGGCCAATCGCATCAATGCTTGCCACAGGCAATTGGTGCAGAATATGATGGAGATGTTTCCAGCATGTGACGTTGGCGGCAGGGAGGACAGTTCCTCCAGTAGGCGACCAAGTTCTCACCGGTCCACACAAACGAGGGGCACACTGTCTAAGGTCTGGGACACCTTGATGGCACCCCCTCGCCAAAGTGCCGCCACAGAGGGTCCTAGTGTCACCAGGCGTGAGAAGTATAGGCGCATGTTGCGGGAATATCTTTCCGACCACAGCCCTGTCCTCTCTGACCCCTCTGCGCCCTACACGTATTGGGTGTCGAAGTTGGACCTGTGGCTTGAACTTGCCCTATATGCCTTGGAGGTGCTGTCCTGTCCTGCCGCCAGCGTCCTATCTGAGAGGGTGTTCAGTGCAGCCGGTGGCATCATCACTGACAAGCGCACCCGTCTGTCAGCTGAGAGTGCCGACCGGCTCACTTTGATAAAAATAAACCACCACTGGATAGAGCCTTCATTTTTGTGCCCACCTGTGTAAAGCACCCCAACATGAAACTCCATGTCTGTACTCAACCTCTCCAATTCCTCCGCATCCTCATACTCATCCACCATAAGCGTTGCACAATTCTGCTAATACTAGGCTCCCTCCAACATGATTTCCCCCAACTCTGCTGGTTAGAGGCTCCCTCCACCCTGATTTCCACCAACTCTGCTGGTTAGAGGCTCCCTCCACCCTGCTTTCCCACAACTCTGCTGGTTAGAGGCTCCCTCCACCATGAATTTGCCCAAACTGGGCTGTTTAGAGGCTCCCTCCACCATGAATTTGCCCAAACTGGGCTGTTTAGAGGCTCCCTCCACCATGAATTTGCCCAAACTGGGCTGGTTAGAGGCTCCCTCCACCATGAATTGGTTCAAACTGGGGTTTTTAGAGGCTCCCTCCACCATGAATTGGTCCAAACTTGGCTGTTTAGAGGCTCCCTCCACCATTAATTGGTCCAAACTGGGCTGGGTTGAGGCTCCCTCCACCATGAATTGGTCCAAACTGGGTTTTTTAGAGGCTCCCTCCACCATGAATTTGCCCAAACTGGGCTGTTTAGAGGCTCCCTCCACCATGAATTGGTCCAAACTGGGCTGGTTAGAGGCTCCCTCCACCATGAATTTCCCAAAACTTGGCTGTTTAGAGGCTCCCTCCACCATTAATTGGTCCAAACTGGGCTGGTTAGAGGCTCCCTCCACCATGAATTGGTCCAAACTGGGTTTTTTAGAGGCTCCCTCCACCATGAATTTGCCCAAACTGGGCTGTTTAGAGGCTCCCTCCACCATGAATTGGTCCAAACTGGGCTGGTTAGAGGCTCCCTCCACCATGAATTTCCCAAAACTTGGCTGTTTAGAGGCTCCCTCCACCATTAATTGGTCCAAACTGGGCTGGTTAGAGGCTCCCTCCACCATGAATTGGTCCAAACTGGGTTTTTTAGAGGCTCCCTCCACCATGAATTTGCCCAAACTGGGCTGTTTAGAGGCTCCCTCCACCATGAATTGGTCCAAACTGGGCTGGTTAGAGGCTCCCTCCACCATGAATTTCCCAAAACTTGGCTGTTTAGAGGCTCCCTCCACCATTAATTGGTCCAAACTGGGCTGGTTAGAGGCTCCCTCCACCATGAATTGGTCCAAACTGGGTTTTTTAGAGGCTCCCTCCACCATGAATTTGCCCAAACTGGGCTGTTTAGAGGCTCCCTCCACCATGAATTGGTCCAAACTGGGCTGGTTAGAGGCTCCCTCCACCATGAATTTCCCAAAACTTGGCTGTTTAGAGGCTCCCTCCACCATTAATTGGTCCAAACTGGGCTGGTTAGAGGCTCCCTCCACCATGAATTGGTCCAAACTGGGTTTTTTAGAGGCTCCCTCCACCATGAATTTGCCCAAACTGGGCTGTTTAGAGGCTCCCTCCACCATGAATTGGTCCAAACTGGGCTGGTTAGAGGCTCCCTCCACCATGAATTTCCCAAAACTTGGCTGTTTAGAGGCTCCCTCCACCATTAATTGGTCCAAACTGGGCTGGTTAGAGGCTCCCTCCACCATTAATTGGTCCAAACTGGGCTGGTTAGAGGCTCCCTCCACCATTAATTGGTCCAAACTGGGCTGGTTAGAGGCTCCCTCCACCATGAATTTGCCCAAACTGGGCTGTTTAGAGGCTCCCTCCACCATGAATTTGCCCAAACTGGGCTGGTTAGAGGCTCCCTCCACCATGAATTGGTCCAAACTGGGGTTTTTAGAGGCTCCCTCCACCATGAATTGGTCCAAACTTGGCTGTTTAGAGGCTCCCTCCACCATTAATTGGTCCAAACTGGGCTGGTTAGAGGCTCCCTCCACCATGAATTGGTCCAAACTGGGTTTTTTAGAGGCTCCCTCCACCATGAATTTGCCCAAACTGGGCTGTTTAGAGGCTCCCTCCACCATGAATTGGTCCAAACTGGGCTGGTTAGAGGCTCCCTCCACCATGAATTTCCCAAAACTTGGCTGTTTAGAGGCTCCCTCCACCATTAATTGGTCCAAACTGGGCTGGTTAGAGGCTCCCTCCACCATGAATTTGCCCAAACTGGCCTGTTTAGAGGCTCCCTCCACCATGAATTTGCCCAAACTGGGCTGGTTAGAGGCTCCCTCCACCATGAATTGGTCCAAACTGGGGTTTTTAGAGGCTCCCTCCACCATGAATTGGTCCAAACTTGGCTGTTTAGAGGCTCCCTCCAGCATGAATTGGTCCAAACTGGGCTGGTTAGAGGCTCCCTCCACCATTAATTGGTCCAAACTGGGCTGGTTAGAGGCTCCCTCCACCATGAATTTGCCCAAACTGGCCTGTTTAGAGGCTCCCTCCACCATGAATTTGCCCAAACTGGGCTGGTTAGAGGCTCCCTCCACCATGAATTGGTCCAAACTGGGGTTTTTAGAGGCTCCCTCCACCATGAATTGGTCCAAACTTGGCTGTTTAGAGGCTCCCTCCACCATGAATTGGTCCAAACTGGGGTGGTTAGAGGCTCCCTCCACCATTAATTGGTCCAAACTGGGCTGGTTAGAGGCTCCCTCCACCATTAATTGGTCCAAACTGGGCTGGTTAGAGGCTCCCTCCACCATGAATTGGTCCAAACTGGGCTGGTTAGAGGCTCCCTCCACCATGAATTTGCCCAAACTGGGCTGGTTAGAGGCTCCCTCCACCATGAATTGGTCCAAACTGGGTTTTTTAGAGGCTCCCTCCACCATGAATTTGCCCAAACTGGGCTGGTTAGAGGCTCCCTCCACCATGAATTGGTCCAAACTGGGGTTTTTAGAGGCTCCCTCCACCATGAATTTGCCCAAACTGGGGTGTTTAGAGGCTCCCTCCACCATGAATTTGCCCAAACTCTGCTGGTTAGAGGCTCAATCCACCCTGATTTTCAAAACAAATGTTGGTGCCAACCTCAACTTACTACAAGGGCCAAATTCACTGCTGGTGACAAGCTCTCCTCACTGCAAGTGCCAAATACACATGTTTCAAGGTGTTTTCCTACTGTCAGAGAGGTGGTATTGAGTGTGTAAAGTGTGTAGTTGTTAGGCTGTGATGTTGGGGTAATAGAGGGTCTTTGGTGTGTTAGATGCCCCCAGACATGCTTCCCCTGCTGTCCCAGTGTCATTCCAGAGGTGTTGGCATCATTTCCTGGGGTGTCATAGTGGACTTGGTGACCCTCCAGACACGGATTTGGGTTTCCCCCTTAACGAGTATCTGTTCCCCATAGACTATAATGGGGTTCGAAACCCGTTCGAACACACGAACAGTGAGCGGCTGTTCGAATCGAATTTCGAACCTCGAACATTTTAGTGTTCGCTCATCTCTATTATTTATAGCAACAGTCATGGGTACTGTAGTGAGATACTTGAAAGGGATAAAACTATAGTACCCACAACTGCTGGATCAGCAGCACAGAGCCAAGTAAAGAATGCTGGGAACTGTGTACTTGGGGAAACAGCTGATCTGCAGGGATCCTAACAGTCTAAGAGATGAGAGTAGGTGCAACACCTGGGAACCCTGCTAATCAGCTGTTTGAAGGGACCATGGTGCTTTTGTATTCACCGTGACTCCTTCACTATTTACATTGATAGAATCTGTTTTATAGTGACCATGCAATGTAATTACAGTCTGTAATACCATCCCACTGCTGTTATCTAACAGGTGAGGTGTGATGAAAATAGTGGAGGGGTCTTATATAGTATAATATGCTCCCCTATGCTTCTTCCTGCTCTTATGAAAAGCAAAAATACAAATGAACTGAAGCAGAAAAGACCAGAACGGACAAAAACAGAGCTCTCTGGTTTTATTGTGTACTTTTAACAGATCAATGTATTATGCACGTAATACTGTACATTGAAAGCAATAGGGAAAAAAGCCTCCCATTGATTTCGATGGGGAGCGCACGTATGCCGGCTCCCATTCAAGTCAATGGGAGCTACTTTTTACGCGCTCATTCTGAACGTGTTTTTACGATCAGAATGAGCGCAGCGTAACTCCGTGTGAAGGCTCCCTTAGGCTTTTGTTTTGTTTGTATGTTGTTTTGTGCTGAAGCATTGGAATAAAAAGTCCTCATGGAGTTTGGAACCTGCTAACTGTTTGAACTCTGTCATTGCCAACCCTACCGTGTGAGCTGATCCCTACAATACCTCAAACAAAAATAGCTGGGCACCAGCAACTAATAGTATAAAGTTACAACAAAAGAGACCACAACAACAGAACAGCAAAAATTGTAATGTCATTTATTACAAATAAATGTGTAATCACAAAAAACAATAATACAACAGACAACCTGACATGATAGAATAGTACATAACACAGAAAACAGGTCCAAAGTATAGATAATCAATTAGACCAATAAATAAATATAATTATATAAGTGATAAAGTGCAATAGTGCATAGATTCTGTGCTAAAAAAGCACAAAATGGAGGACACAGAAATATTGTTCCATTACTATGTAATAAATCACAGAAACTGTAACAAAAATAGCTTCGTTTCCGCAAAGCTGCGAAAAAAAAACTGTGGTAGAGACGCAATGTGGTTCTTTCTGTGGGTCCATTCACACGGAGGAAAATGGTGAGGAATTTGGTGTAACGTCAATGGGAGGCTTTTTTTTCAGCGCTGAAATTCCACACCAACTTCCTCACCATTTTCTTCCGTGTGAATGGACCTTGAAACTTTTATCACAAAAATTCTGTAGCATTTTCCTCTTTGGACTTTCAGCCCCTATTATACCTACTGTATAGGGAAAATGCCAACGTTTCCGTAGATATAATTGACATGCTGCCATTTTTTTCTGCAATATGTGGATGGGATTAGTCAGAATCCCATCCACTTTGCAGGTAATGCAAAATACTGCATTTTTGCACTGTGGAGCCCTGATCTAAGAGTGTTTTACACTGTTTTAGCCCATTTAAGGTTTGATTCATATCTAACTTGTTCAACCAGAAACAAATCGGTCTCGAACCGCCCAAACCTGAATCTTGAACGGTTCTCCCATCTCTAGTGGTCACTTTCAGTAAAGTAGATATAACTAATATTTTTAATGCTTTCAGGTCATGTGCAACGATTGTTTCCAGCCTGGACTTATATTTCCTTAGAGACATTTATAAACTTTCTGTTGAAATTGTGTCATTTATGTGTTGAGACAGGTTTTATACATCTTTATATAAACTACAAAAAGAGAGAAAGCTTAACCCACTTCTCAGAAATAGTATTGTTAGCTTTTTCATGTGACATTGGCACAGCTGCCAATGAACTTCCTTTTGATCTGATTACAGCTGCTGTTAGTTTATAGCCATAGGTTCCACGCTGTGCCAAAAAGTGAGACATCAATGGCTCACCTTTACTGAATTATTACCTGTGGAGTACTGCAAATATTTGAAATGTCATTCCATTTGATAATGTCAGCGGGTTGCAAATTCCACTGTGGGAAACATGTTCTGCACATGTAGCAGAATACTTAACATCATTTTTGGATAGCAAACTACAATATAACAAAATTATAGATAAGAAATTGGCACATTTTCTTACATAAAGCATATACAGAGGTTAAGAAGTTTTTATTTAAATCTCCATTCAGTACAGTAGACTCCCTAGACAGTGAGGGAAGTCAGAGAAGAATGTATTGATCAGGTACTTGATGAAGGGATGGGTGAGGACAGGATTCCAGGAGGACACTATGTAGTTAGAGACTTCAGTTATAATATAATAATCCTGTAATAGCTGAACAGATATACAGGGGGAAAAGATATATGCTGCCAAGAGCGAGGTTACTGTCACTCCCACACAGAGCAAGAGTGGTGTAATGATTGCAGTCGCGGGGAGTGCAACCGGAGGGGTATGGGGCCAACGGCCAGCTGGAAAAGGCCAGGGCCTCGGACCACAATGGTCAAGGAAGCCTTGTTTCCCAACTGCTCGGCATATTGTTAATGAAAAAGGGCCAAACTGGGCCCCTTTCCATTAAATGCCAGCCCAGGGGAGGTGTATAAAAATATACTCACCTGTCCTGAACTGAGCATCCTCTTCGGGGCTCTTCCTGCAGTAGATGCTAAATCCTAGTGTGCTAAAGGACCTTTGATGACGTCATGTGTGGGCAGAGCTATTCTGGATTGCACAGGACAGTGTGGTGGAGGAAGCTGCTGGGAACGAGACTGATGGAAGGTAAGGGGGAGAGAAGAGAACATGCGAGCAAGAGGGAGACATGAGGTGCAGACTGTGTGTAGGCAAGAGGGGTATATGGGGGTGTAGGCAATGTGTGAGCAAGATGGGGGAATGGGGGGTTCAGGCACTTGGCGGATGGGCACTGTTAGCACATAATACTGTGTGGGATTCACTTGAGCATATAATACTGTGTGGAGGCCACTGTGAGAATATCATTCTGTGTGGAGGCCACTGAGGAGCATATTATACTGTGTGGGAGCTACTGTGAACATATATTACTGTGTGAGACACCCGTGGAGCATATAATACTGTGTGACGGCCACAGTGGAGCACGTAATATTGTTTGGGGCCAACTGTGGCACACGTAATACTGTTTGGCGGCCACTGTGGAGCATGTAATACCATGTGTGGTCCACCGTAGAGCATGTCATTTGTCTCATTATTGTTAACATGCCAGGCACTGTGCTACTTACTCATCATATTCTTGATAACTGAAGTTGTGGGTACTAAAGCTGTATCCCTTTCAAGTATCTGAGATATTGCTTCTGCATGGGTAACCGCCACTTCTCAAGAATTCGCTGTAGAAAGGCTGAAGGGTGCCCCAGACAAAAGTTTGCACCCGGGTCCACAAGACTTTAGTTGCGCTACTTCAGAACTGGCAATGTAAACCACTGTGCTCAGAGCTATATCCCAGAGGGGAGCAGCAGTATTAGCTATAACACGCTCTGTTCTAATTTTGATGGCGTGCAAATCCAGCCTGAGTGAGCAGCAAATGTAGCTCTAGTCAGATGAAACTCACACAATTGTGTACACATAGCACAATGTGCTGTCATTGTGGCGCTGAGTCTCCCAGAGCACACTGACATAAACAACCAGCTGACAGAGATTGATACTGCCATTTTCCTTCACTGTGAGTTTTCCTCTAGTGACAATGTATACATTTTGGGAATTTCGTTTTAATTCATTTAGCTATTCAAGGTTAAATTTTATTGGCACAAACTCATATTTCACAATATCCCCCTTCTGTCTCTCTTTTCCTTTCTTATCATTATATATAGCCTTCTGTTGGTGGTATACAACATTGTTGCTATATATGAAATTACACCATATTGGAGTAACAATATTTTCTCAAAGTCCAGAAATACTATAATTTTATAAAACATTTTTTTAATACGTTTTAATTTTGTCATTTCAACTAGCTTGACTACATTGATGTTACATATTTAGTGTGACATTGTGTGATTGCTGACGTCCAGGATAGCATTGGGGAGGGAAGTTGTAGCCAAACTACCCTTACATGAATGTTGTGTAACTACAATATCTAAGTAAGGAGGTTAAATCTGCAGTCACCTTTTATTAATTTTACATATTTGAGCATTTTATTTCTTTCAGGAATAAAAATATTATAACCATAATTATGAAGGTAAATAGATGCGATGTTGGGCTGTCCACCTTCTTTTGGGCATATGGTATAGCTAATATGCATACAAAGTATATGTTGAAAAGCCAATGTCAATGAATGTTCAGCAACTTCTATGACCATATGGTGGCTATGAAATATTGCCAGCAATTAGCTTTGCAGTAAAGACTAATAGTAGCTAACTCTCCTTTGCCTACTTGTTCTAAAAAATGCCTTTGCTGCCCCTCAACCGTATTAAAAGATAAACATTTGCAGAGAAGTTAGAGACTCATCATACTTGTTTTCTATTTAAGCATTTTTCACATGTCTACTTCTGTTCACTGTCTTTAATTCAACTGTGTTTGTTCCAGCAGATGCCAGTAAAGATTTTGTTGCAAACGAATATTTTCCATAGTAAACTCAAAGCAGCGATCGGACACACTCCGATAGTTCAAGGCAACAAATTCATGTTCTCATTTCTGTCCAAAACCAATAGGTTTTATTTTTTCTGCAGAGTACACATGCTTTTTTGAAGATATAACAAAAACAAATCTTTGTAGCTAATGTCCCATAGTGTAATTATCTGGGGGAGGGGGGGGGGGGAGTTAATCTGTAAGAAAAATTTGTTACACATTTACAGTTATCTGACATGGATCTCATAATGTCTTGTATTCATTTAATTATTTCATTATTCATTGCTATCCTGTCAAATAAAACATTTTATATCCAGCAGATCAGTGAGAGTTCGACCAACGGGACCTTCATTGATCATTAAAATAGAGATACTGATGCTCCAATTCTGGAGGGATTTGAATGCAGTGGTTAAAACTACTGAGTCCTCCGACTCCATTCAAAGTTAACAGAACAGATGGAGACAGATGTTAAATACAGCAGCAGGGCATACACAATGAACAAAATTGTTGGTAAAACCAACAATAGTCACAGAAATAACTTGAATCTGACAAAAGTAATAATAAATTTAAAAAAATTCTATAAAAATGAACAAATGACAGCCATTGCTTTTCGCTTCAACAAAATTTCTAAAAAAAAAAATAAAACTCATGAATCAGGCCTGGACAGAAATGATGGTTCCCTTAACTTAATATTTTGTTGCACAACCTTTTGAGGCAATGAAACGATTCCTGTAACTGTCAATGTCACTTCTGCACCTCTCAGTAGGTATTTTGGCCCACTCCTCATGAGCAATCTACTCCAGTTGTCTTGGGTTTGAGGGGTGTCTCTTCCAGATGGCATATTTCAGCTCCTTCCATAGATGCTCAATTATTACTTTTGTCAGATTCAAGTTATTTATGTGACCATTGTGGGTTTTTCTTTCATTAAACTAAGGTTACCAACAATGTTGTGCATGCGTGTATGTGTAATTTACTGTCTATTCAACTGCCTCCAGAACAGTGGACCCCTATCTATTGATAAGGAAGGGTCCCAGTAGTTGGAAGCCCAAAATCATACTGTCCACAATCTCAGTTCAGCTGCTATTCCTTGCTGACCTGGGAAGCTTCTACAGTGTCAGAGTTCTCTGCACATGTCCATTGAGCAGCTGAGGAGGCATATTTAAACTCCAACTACCGTCCTCCTTCTCAGACAGGTGCCTTCAATTGTGCTGCAACTGACCCTATGTTTAATACTGATTCTGGCTCTGACATGACGTCTTGGAACTGACCCTTGGCTTGATAATGGAAAATAACTTGTTTTGTGATTTTGTCCCTGATGTTTACTCTTGAACTGATGATTTGCCTGGATGTTCACTTTTCTGATTTATCCTACTGATTCTGTTCTGCCTTGAAAGTTTATCTGATTTTATTTCTGATGGTGGAGCATTTATTTCTCGTGTGAATTCTGTGGTGATAACTTGGACCCCAAATTCAGCATGTCCACCTGGCTTCGCAGTTGGTGCTGGTGAATGCTTTTGAATGTCAGGAACCTCTCAGCACTATATAGGATTTAAACAGCTAGCGCTACTGTTATCATCCAGACCCTGCTATTCCCTGCTATTTCCTGATATCTACCATAACACATACATTTATTACCAATTATGTTTGTTGTGAGATAATCCATTTTAAATAAATTAAATAGTCATAAAATTCATAAAGTATAGGGGCCACACGGTGGCTCAGTGGTTAGCACTGCAGCCTTGCAGCACTGGAGTCCTGGTGTTCAAATCCCGCCAAGGGCATAAAACCATCTGCAAGGAGTTTGTATGTTCTCCCCGTGTTTGCATGGATTTCCAACCCATATTCCAAAAAACATACTGATAGGGAAAAATGTACATTGTGAGCTCTATGTGGGCTCACAATCTACATTTAAAAGAAAAAAAAATTCATAAAGTATAGGGTTATCTGTTAAAAACATAAAGTTTACAATCATCTATATGCAGTATATTCTACTGTATTAATTTTAATAAATAGCTTGAATATGGGTCATTGATCCACTTCTTCATTATAGCTGCTGCATGTAGAGTCAACTAAGGACTTGCGTCTTTGTCTAATTTGAAAACAATTGGCTACTACCTCATAGGTGGCCATTTGATTTACTCTACATCAAGGGTGCACAATCATGTCTAGTTTTAGGGCCATACAAAAAAAAAATCAAAGAAGTATTTCAATCTGAGACATAGATGGCTTATTGAAAGAGCATGCCATAAATAACTGATAGATTGAATCTTTACCTCTGCTACTTCCAAACTCAACTGCTCCAGATAAGTGGGATTGCAGTGGCCATATATGCGCCTGTTTTATCCATGTGTGGTCACTACTTTATCTTATTTTCTATTCTTTGGAGTTGTGAGCCTCTCACCACTACTAATACTAATGCTACAGTATATTTTGTGGGTATGCCATAAATGTCACAGATCAGAATACACCTCTACCCAGTGGCATAACAACGGGACCCGCAACCTTAGGGGGCCCTGCTGATTTATTTATTTTTTTAAATAGGCAGTTTTTGGGCCCTATTTACTTACTAATCCCTATTCCTGCTCACAGCTGCCTTCTGCCCTCCAGGGGGCATTGTGCATCCCACATCACATTGTTGATGCTGAACAGTATCAGGACGTTGTTGACAGCAGTGTAAGGTGGGATGCTCAGGTCCCCTGGAGGGCAGAAGGGCAAGCAGAGGTTGCCATGAGAAGGAATAGCGATTAGTAAGTATGGCCGCAAGCCAACGGCAAGACTATTTGTTGGGTGAACCCTGGCTCACCGTACAGTTCTGAAAAAAGGTATCCAGCACTATTAAGCCTTTAAAAATAAAACTTAACTTTTAATGAACATAGTCAAAGTGACATGGACAATATAAAAAAAAGGAAAGATAATTTGTTGGGACCTTAAAAAGATGGAAATTTTCTAAAATAATAGAAATAAATAGTGCTTCCAGATGAGTGTTATTAGTGCAATGGGAGTTCCACTATAGAAGATGGTACTGAGCCTGGTTACAGTGTTTTACAGCAAAGGGATATCAATGTCTAATAACTTCACTTTGGTAATACTATACCCTTGACTCTTCTACTATATATGGAGGCTGATATGAGTAAGTTCCAATGGTACCCTGACTACCTGTGTAATACAGGGTCCAGGCTGTGAGGCTCTGGTAATAGTCAATTTGGAAGGGTGACAGCAGATATCTTCCCTGTCTCAGGGCTGCAATGGTGTCGCTGGGCTAAGGCTCTAACAAGAACCTCAACACTTACCTCATCTGAGGCTGTAACAGGCTCTCTCTCAGTATTCATCTTCACTCAACCACATTGAAGACTCAAATGAACTCTTAAGTTCAGTGACTCCTCCCCTTACCCCAGCTAACCATTGACTTGGCTGGACCATGCTCCACTACAAAGGAGGGGTGTACCATTACACCAGAGGGATGTCCCTAAAAAGGGGAAAACATATAGAAAGCTGCAGAACTATATACAAACATTATACAATTACAATAAAACAGTTTAAACCATTAGCAGTGTCACCTAGGATACTACTACTTATTCTATAAGGGGTGCCAAAGAGATGCCAAGATTGCTGATGGGTCATTTTCAAAAGAAGGAAAAATCTCCAAGATTTTGGATTTGCGTTTAATTTACAAAGGCCAATAGGTGGAATGGGAAGTTGTGTAGGATGCCAAACACGATTACTTCAGTAAAGAAATGTTTTGTCTGTTTGTTCAGAAGCCAGTTTGGAATATCTGATGTCCTTTAGAGATGAGCGAACAGTGTTC